>NW_017307511.1:237247-250254 GCF_000935625.1 Nanorana parkeri
TAGCACCTCTCACTCCAGTGGGCCGTCCAAGGGGGGGGGGGGGGGGGGGGAACATTCCTCGTTTTGTGTTTTGTCCTTGAAACTTCCCGACGGGCTTTTGAGATCCTTCAGATATAAGGAGCAATGGACGGTGAGAGGCTTGGGGGCTCTGGGGGTAGCGCCCACCAGGGGACTGTCTGCAGTGTGTTTGTAGGTCCTCCCCAAAACACACTGGAGAACATCATACCATTCACATCAGCCTCTACAGCAGAGGAGCTTACACTCTAATGTCCCCCCACAGTCACATCAGTCTCTGTACAGAGGAGCTTACACTCTAATGTCCCCTCCCCCACAGTCACACACTATTATTATACATGTATATAGCTCTGACATATTCCGCAATGTTAACCTACCCCAAACACATACGTCTTTAAGGCTTTGTTCAGACCGAATCCAGAGCGGTAGCTGCTGGCTGTTAATGTACAAGTGATCCGGCGTCTGTACAGCCGCCGGATCGTTTGTACCGTGCGGCACCCTCCCCCCCTGCATTCCCCAGGCTCCCTTGTCCCCGTGCGGTGCCCGGGACCAGCTTAGCGTGTCTCCCCGCAATGATCGGTGTCACTGGTGTCACTGTGCACAGTCTCCGGCTCTTAGACCCAGGAGATAAAGCTTGGGAAGCAGATCTCTGCTTCTTCAGGTTCTTTGGGGTCCCTAGGTGACATTAGGGGTGAAAGACCTCTGATGTCTCCATAAAGAGGACCTGTCACACCCTATCTGCTACACCATAGGGTGCTTGTTAGCTCCCTATGTGATAGCAATAAGGTTAGTGTAAAAAAAAAAACATATAAGAAAAATAAAATAAAAATTAAAGTTCCCCGCCCCCCACCTGCACGCACACATTTCAGAACATATATCATTGTTGGAAGCTCTGTCCAGTTGTTATTGTTTAAGGACAGATCAGTGTCCCCGGGCCATTTGGGGACGCTGCTCTGTCATTACAACTGGGTGGAGCCAGAAGTGAGATCACGGTTGGCTCCGCCCAGCTGCCATTTGTGTGAAGATCGGAAGGGCCCTTCGGCCGACCTTTCTCCGCGCTTCAGCCATCACTTCGGCTCAGTCCAGCTGAAGCGTATGCATTTGGCTCGGCTGCTGTACCTGGGACTTTGAATAGCCCGTACAGCAGCCCTTCGGTTCGACTGAACCGAAGGGCTCAGGACGGCCGAAGCGGGCCGAGGGATCAGCCGAAGCTACTACTGTATCCTTGGACTCAGGGGCGTAACTATAAATCACAGGGCCCCATAGCAAACTTTTGTATGGGGCCCCGTGATTGCTAGTTATGCCACTTGCAGAGCCCACCATAGACTCTCTATGGTGGGCTCTGCAAGGTCTCAGTTGTGCTGCACGCCTCTTACCTGTCACCTCCGTGGTCGCCGCCGCCGGGCCCCTGCCTCCTCTTCCGTTCCCGGGCTCCGTCTCCTTCCATCGACATGCCCCACCTCCTCTTACTTCACTGGCCCCACCTGCTCTTAGATCGCTGGCCAGTGATGTGAGAGGAAGCGGGGTTGCTGTTAGGCGGGCTTCTTTACTGCAAATGCCGGTGTAACCGGCCTATTCTGCCGCACCTGCTGGCTGTCACTGACACAGCTCCGCAGCGGCTGTGAGGGGGGAACGTTCTCCTTCACAGCTGCTGCTGAGCTATGTCAGTGACAGCCAACACCCGAGACGCCATAGCGACCCAGGCGGCCCACACGGCATCAGAGGGATGCCGGGCCCCCCTGTGCACGGGGCCCATAGCGGCCGCCTGGGTCGCTATGGCGATTGTTACGCCACTGCTTGGACTGTATATAGCTGATAAAGCTATGGCTGTATCCTTCAACTGTATATAGCTGATAAAGCTACGACTGTATCCTTCGACTGTATATAGCTGATAAAGCTACGACTGTATCCTTCGACTGTATATAGCTGATAAAGCTACGACTGTATCCTTCGGCTCCATAGTGAATAACCCCCCTAAGAGTCTAAAAGTCTAAGAGTGGCGTTCTCCACTCTCCTCCGCACTTTCCACCCTCGCAGTCCTGCTGCATATTAAATACATTGTTGCATTATGAAGAATTCCTCTGACACACAACACTTATGTTCCACTCTATATATTTAATCACAAATCATGTAGCGGCCACAGAACAGCCACCGGGAGATTTTCCATTGACATACTTAGCCGTAATCTGTTTCAATTTACCACAGATCATTAACACAGACCCAGGCCGGCCACGGAGACCCCGGTGGCTTGACTTGATCATATTGCAATCAGAACTATTTGAGCTCGAAGACTCATTTCCTTAATACGGAGCATTCGGCCTCTTTCTATTGTTTTCTCTTTTTTTTTTCTATTATAGGAAACATCAATTTCACACCTCGCGCTGCTCCATTCGAAGCATCATTGCAAATACAAATAAGAAAAAAAATTACAATAATTTTGCGTGTCAAAGCCGGCGCCGCGGAGCTAAGTAGCGCGTTCTTTTATTTTTTTAAGATATTGTTATTGTACAGTGATTTTTTTTCTTTTTTACTTTGTTTCCTTTATTAATACGTGCAAAGCTGACAGGAAATTAGAACAACACCGCGAATTACATTCGCTGCAATAAAATGTCACTTTCGGGGGCTACTCCTGAGAAAGTCGGCGGGGACGGCGCGGTTTGCGTTAAGTGCTTTGGTGTTCTGACCAAAAAAAAAAAAAAGCTTCTTTTAGCTGCAATTAAAATCCAGCAAATGTGTCGCATATGAAAAAAAAAGAGATCAAAGTGTTACAGAAACAAGGCAGGAATGCAATTTACTCTTCACATTCAGGTTGGTTTTGCTGAGTAATCGCTGCTGGATACCTAAAGCATTGGTAGCGTCCATGTTGACTCCCCAGCGGGAAGCGTCATGGTGTCGGGGTCGCTGGACCCTGCAGAAAATGATTTGCAATGGAGTGTTTTTTTCTTTCTTTTTTTCCGTGATGCGTGCATCGAAGACAAACTTCACCCCTGTAAGCAAAAAAACAACACACTAAAAAAAAAAAAAGTGCACAAGGGTGCTGCGGTCCTATTCCGAAGAGGAAGGTCCTCAAATACCCTGAACCCCCCCCAGGGAGCAAGGCTCCTGACAAGGGCAAGGTCAACCCAGGTCAACACGAAGTCCAGCAGACCCCGCTCCTCAGGGACCTGGTGAAACAGGTCCCCAGAGTACTAGGTAGGAGAGAGACCACTAGACGTGGAGGGAATAGGGGATAATTGAAAAACTCTATTGCTGTAGTGTACTCTATATGTAGTACATGTACAGTACTAGCAGAGTATAATTGTAAATCTATTGTTGCAGTGCACTCTATATGTACATGTACTATATACTAAATATAGAATGCACTGCAACAATAGATTTACAATTCTCCCCTGCTAACATGAATAGGTTAAATCATGATCCATAGTACATAACATGTAGTTGTACTATGGATCATTTAAAGTCACCTGTCCCTTTAAGAAAAAGTATCGGTAATTGGTATCGGCAAGTACATGAGGTGAGGTACTTGTACTTGGGCCTGAAAAAGTGGCATCGGGACATCCCTAGTTGGGGTCATACTCCTATGCATGATTGGGGTCATACTCCCCTGTATGGTTGGAATCATACTCCCCTGTATGGTTGGGGTCATACTCCTCTGTAGTTTAGTGGGGACTCTTGAATGCATTGGTTATTTTAGTGTAAATGGGAACTCTCCTTTTAAATATTCAGGGAACCCTTCTAAAATAAGCTTTTTGCCTATTTAGAAGTGTTTCCAGAATATTTAAAGGAGAACTATGGGGTTCAGGCTTTTCCCTTCCCATACTTCTCCTTAGAGTAACGGGAAGACACAAACTAGCGTCCTCCCGTCACCCTAAGCTCAGTATACGGCGAGCTACAGCTCCCTATATACTGAGATTCATAGGCCATAACATTGTATCTTCATGCTCTGTCTACTGGAGAACACTCCCCACTAGCAGCAGAAGTAAACAATGTCCCCGACTTAGGGCGAAACCCAGCAAATGCAAAAAACCTACCAATAGAGCTCAGGCTGACTACACCCTAGCTGCAAAACTTAATCAGGAATGAGGACACTCCAGCTCATGGCGGGCCCCTCCAAACACATGACGCTTGTCCATATCTACACAGATGCCAAAATGGGTTTTATTCTTCTGTGAGATATACTCCCGGGATGTACAAAATATATATATATATTTTTTTTTTATGAAGCCAATCTCGTGAAATGTCCTTCATCTGTATTTTCATAATCTACCTGCTGCTCATTAATTGCTGCCTTCTCCCCGTTGCATAGAATGAAACCACCAATAAGATAAATCTAATTTCCTTCTATGTTTTCAATTAATTCTGCAGCCTATAAAATGCAGCTCGGTGTGGCACTTCTTAGCCATAACGATCATTGTATATTCATTAGCCGGAGCCTTTCATATAAGACGGCGTAATACGGACAAGGGCATTTATTAAAAAAAAAAAAAAAAAAGGAAATCATGTATTTGCTCTACAAGGTTTTACGAGGCCCCAAGTCTATGATATCTTCAAACTCCGCTCAGCTTTGTAGATAATTACACTCCGAAAGCTGAAATGTGCCATCTGTTTCATAGGCTGCGTTGCATTTATCGGGATCTGTTTCCTCTGATAAGTTCCGTGTCTTTAAAAGTCTGCCGAGCGTAGATGTCAGCGACCCCCTCGTGGGTGGCTCGGTGGTTTCTACTGTTTGGTAAATGTATCTCACGTCTCGTGATTCACCGAGATACATCTTTTTTTTTTATTTCCCGACCACTGGCCCGTTGTCTTTGTGGTCCATTAGTTAGTGTTGTTATCCTGCTGCGCTGGAGTGCTAGGGACACTATGGGGGTGATTTACTAACCTAAACACACGCACGCACCAGGTGCGTGTGATTTTCACACAGCAAAACGTATTTATCAACCAAAAAGTCTCTAAAAGCATATTTCCACTAATGCCATATATGGAAAAATCATGCACATGATGCATATATAATGCTGCTTCACAGTTTAGACACAAATGGTTAGCTCATGCATTTACATTCCTGCATTCATCAACGCAAGCAACACAACGTAGAGCTAATTTACACAACATCACCTTGCAATTCATGCAGGGCTTTGCACAACACACCTACTGGGTGTGTACACACTACAAAGGTGTCTAGATTCCACCCATAGATCATGCTGGGAGGGAACACACTACAGAGGTGTATACATGTTCGTGGTGTGTTTATAAGGTTAGTAAATCAACCACTATGTGTATAGTAGACTTGTGCGCCGTCAAAAAATGTGTTTAGTTTTCGGAATATACGTTATTTCGTAATTCGTGTGCGAAACTCAATCCGGATTCGTGCGAAATACGAACTTTCGTTAGTTTCGTCACATTTTCGTAACTTTACGAACATTCGTTATGATGAAGTTAAAAAGCAAAAATACCTTTGTTAAAGTGACATTAAACCCGCAGATTTTTTAACATAAAACAATACTGTAATGTGCGCCTTACTGTAATCCATGGTTGTTTCCCTTCTCTTTGCTGCTCTTCCTTTTAAATCCGTATCTGTTCTCATGCTGGGGGAGAACTTCCCTTTGCAGCTGACTGCCTTGTCTCAGGAATGGATACACGGTGTCTGTGTATAGGTTTGTATAGGCTTGAAACCTGAGCCAGCACTACAGGAAGAGGCCCTGAGCTGAAAAGGGAAGTTCTCCCCCAGCATTAGAAGAGATACAGATTTAAAATGAAGAGCAGCAAAGAGAAGGGAAACAACCATGGATTACAGTAAGGCGCACGTTACAGTATTGGTTTATGTTAAAAAATCTGAGGGTTTAATGTCACTTTAATATTGGAGTCGATGGTAACGGAATTCGGATTCGCATCCGAAATCCATTAACGGAATTTCGTATTTCCTGCTTGCAATGCAACCCTCAGCATCAGAAGAGAAAACCTCCGATTGGTCAACCAAACAGTCATTTTTTTTTTTTTTTATACGAAATTCCGTTTTCGGATCCGAATTTCGTATTTCGTATTTAAAAAAAAAAACTACCATCAACTCCAATATTAACAAAGGTATTTTTGCTTTTTAACTTCATCATAACGAATGTTCGTAACGGAACGAAAATCCGCTAACGGAATTTCGTATTTCGGATAAAAAAAAAAAAAATCTTGTCATGTTGTTCAACCTCAGTCACGGGTAATATTAGTTCCCGTTTCAACGAAATTCGGATCCGAAATTCGTTAACGGAATTTCGGATACATTCGGAAACTGCAATTTGGATCTTGGATGCTTCCGAATTTACGAATTTCAGGAGATTCGTACGAATTTCGATTCGTAACGAAACGAATCGCACATGTCTAGTGTATAGAGTGTATATATTCGGGTGGTCCCACCCAGGCCCATCTACTTACCATATTGACCTGTCCATGCCCAACCACTAATTAAGCCGGGTCCCCCCCACTCGAACTACACCCCCTGCCCCAATATTGATGACGCTGTCAGGGCCGGATTTACTCTCTCTGCTGCCCCAAGGCCAGGTTCCGCGATGCGCCCCCCCTGTATTCAGGCTGCATACAAGTGAACTCGGCGACATCCCTGAGATCACTTGTACAAAACAAGCAGCTGCTTCCCCGCTGTACATTTAGCCCTGCTTGCCCAAAGCCGGGCTAAATGTAGAAAACAACTACCCACCCGGCGCCCATAACTGCATGTACCAGGCGTTGGAGGATAGGAATTCCCCACCCCTGCTGCCCCTCTACTCCCTGCTGCCCAGAGGCCGGGCCTTGGTTGGCCTTGTGGGAAATCTGGCCCTGGTTGTGATTCTGCAGCACTGGAGCACTATGGGCACTATCTGTATGGAGTGTATATATTCAGGTGGTCCCATCCAGGCCCATCTACTTACCATAGTGACCTGCCCATACCCAACCACTAATTATGCAGGGACCCACCACTCGCACTACACCCCCTGCCCCAATATTGATGACGCTGTCAGGGCCGGTTTTACTCTCTCTGCTGCCTCAAGGCCAGGTTCCTTAATGCGCCCCCCTAAACCCGCCACCCCCCAGTGGAGAATGCCAGACCTGCAGGCTGCATACAAGTGATCTCTGCGACATTGCCAGGATCACTTGTACGAAACGAGCGGCGACTTCCTGGCTGTACATTTAGCTCTGCTTGCCCAAACCAGGGCTAAATGTAGAAAACAAACACCCGTAACTGCATGTCGCTGGCATCGGGAGATAGGAATTCCACACCCCTCCTGCCCCATCTGCTGCCCCCAAGGCCGGGCCTTGGTTGGCCTTGTGGGAAATCCGGCCCTGGTTGTGATTCTGCAGCACTGGAGCACTATGGGCACTATCTGTATATATTCAGGTGGTCCCATCCAGGCCCATCCACTTATCAGAGTGACCTGCCCATACGCAACCACTAATTTTGCAGGGACCCCCCACCCGCACTATACCCCCTGCCCCAATATCGATGACACTGTGATCCCAGAACATGGCCCGGGACACAGCGTCATCGCGACTGAGGTCCAAAATGCGTGAATGTCCTTGGCAAATCCAAAACATTTGGCATCTATGCTACCTGTCCAGCTGTTCCAACCTTCTTGTGGTCAGTGTGCCATTCATTGCCATTTTTATATACCATTTTTTTTTTTTTAACAAAAAGTCATAACAATTGTTTCTCAAGGATGCTTTTATTTGATGGTTGAAATTTTCCCACCACATTTCGGGACTATAAACCCCCCGTTTATGAGGGATATAATTAAAGCCCATCTCCGGGCATGAAAATGAACACTTCCCACCGGTCTTGAACCCATCAAACATGCTTTTATTCCTCACCTTCAAGATCAAGATATGCTCACCAATGTCCACTCTCCGGGTCCCTTGCCGGTGCCATATCCGGAATGGTGGACCACTAATTTGGCACTGCAGATGAGCCCTTGCTGGGCGGTCCCCTACAGTACTCTTGCACTGATGATATTCTTCTTCTGAACCTCGTCATTGGACAACCAATAGGTAGTGACATGGACACCCAAAGAAGAACCTTGCCTCCTTTAAAATGAAAAGCAGAAAAGACTTGGGACTGGAGGGTCACCTCACCGCGGCTTTAGGTGAGTAAAAAGGGCATTTAGATAGTGTGGTATTGTGTGGCAATCCCACAGTGGAACTGGGGGTTGTAGTAACCCAGGACTCTATAAGATATATTTCTGTTTGCCCTAAATAAACTGCATTTGATTTGACTTACCTGGACTACAGTGGAGTGTCCTTGTTACAATAGGTAAAGGAAAGTTTACAGCAGACGTCAAAAGCTTTATTTAAAAGGATTCAGTACGTGTGCAATGATGTTACATTGTATGCAACCTTGTTGTTACATATTTGAAGGGTAAGAGTGGGACACCCGCCTGCTGCTTGGTGCACGTTACATCCTGCAGAGAGACTTACATATTGCTTCATCCATATCTATAATGTTACTTCATATCTATCTATCTATCTATCTATCTATCTATCTATCTATCTATCTATCTATCTATTTATCTATCACCAGATAAGTAGCTGGCACTGAGATTTAGCTGCAGACACCAGCTCCTATCTATGGCTGCCCGCATGAATCTACACTATGCTACGAGCGCACAGTCCGCATCCTCCAGACCCGGCGAGGTGCATTCAAAAGTTTTCAGCTGGCGGAATGTGTGATTCATCCTAAAGGAGACATGAAATGTATTTACACTCCAGGAATGTTATGACAGTTATTGAAATTATTGATTTTTATGGAAATGGCGGCGTTGGCGGAGTGGAGCGGGCAGTACAGATGTGTAGACATCAGATGAGCTCTAACGAGCGAAGAGAGCCAGCGGTCATACCAATCGGAGCCGGGTGCTGCTGAGATGGGAAGCCCGCACACTGCACGGCACGCTTTGAAAAGTTGGGAAACCGAGAGCATGGAAACCCAAAACTTTTCCTTTCATCAGTTACATATTTTGTTACAATTGTCACAAAAAAGGCAAAAAAATAACCCTTTCTGGCGTCGTACTTTCAGGTTCACACTGTTGTGCGTCACCAGTTTTCACACTTGACCGTAAGCATTTTCAAACGACTTTGAAGCCTTTTTTGCACACTTCTTTCTCGCACCTTTTTTAGGCATTTTCAGTATTTGGGGATTTTGTTTTAGCCGGTAGAAAGCTAATTACTAGGCGGAGGAGATGGTTGTTAGTTGCAAAATTTCACATAAAATGCTTGTTTTCGGGCCTCCCATTGATGTCTATAGGGCCAAAAATGTGCAAAGCTTTAAACTACAAGCTACAGGTGATACAAGGCTCAGGTTTCAATGGGCGCCATTGAAAATAATGAGATCCTTCATATTGAGTATTGTCATGCTACGGAAGACATAGGACAAAGCCCTCAGAAGAGGGCTTTGTATGCAGGGACAAGTCTATAATTTTGCCACTTTATAGATCATTGGTTCGACCTCATATGGAGTATGCGGTCCAGTTCTGGTCACCAGTACTACTTGTTCGGGTCAAAATGCCTTGATGGGTGGATGTTAGTCTGGAGGAGTGGGCGTTCCTAGGCAGGCTGTATTTGTATACAGACGACCCGAGGTATCATTCATCTGTGATGCTGAGCCTCCATAATTAAAAGAACTGAAATCCAATAAATGAAAGGGGCGGGGCCAGGGACAGTCAGGCTGGGGAGGAAAGGTATAATGATGCTAGATGTTCTCCAGCCAGGAAATGAGGCGGAGCTCTATCTGACTTGCTGCAGCGTCTAATGGACATTGTGGGAAGCTCACAGTATGCCGTGACATCAGAGGAAGACATTTCAGTCCAGGAAAGGAGCCGGTACAACTGTACAAGGCTGAAGGGAAGTCCAAAGCTCAGATTTAACAATTTTGTGTCTAGAGATTGTTTTTCTTCTCTGTCATTTATTTTTGAAAAGCGGAGAATTGAGGGATAACGCGGAATCGTAGATGTATTTGAGGAAGAACAACAACAGCTACGCGCAGTCCATTCACCGCAGCTCGTTACATTGTATGGAGGAGACATTACTCTGAGCCGATCAATGACACCCAAATGTCACCCTCTCCTGGCGCCATGTTGTCATTCAGAGCCGTCCTCATCTCCGGCAAATTGTGGAGTCGTTCACCTGCAGATGTGAACCGCGCCGATAGAACGTTCTCCGAGCCCTAATTAGAAAATGGGAGGAAGATTTCATTTGTTTTGCATGAGTTGCTCCGGCGCTGCTCTGTGATTTACATCTCAGAAATTTTATTTGATTCCCGGTTAATTTGTGTGAAGGGAAGCATAATAATACCTGTTTAATTTGTAATCTGTATTTAAATTCCTCTGAGAAATTATCCCGCATTATGGATTTGGTCATTTAACATAGTGAAGCCCTCCCGGGATTCTGAGGCATTTAGGCACTTCGTCTAATAGAGTCACACATGAGGGGAGGACTGAGGACTTTTCCTCCTTCCATGAGTTCTGGAAACAGGTCGCCATCTGTTGTTGCTTAAAGGGCAACTCCCTGCTAGTACCATCCAGGATTTGGCATCTCCAGAACATGTGAATAAGATCCCCCCTATTTGAAGTATCATTTAGGGCACAACAGGAAGCCTCTCCTCTGGGAGAAGTCTCAGGCGGGTAGAGCACACCCTATGTAACCTCAAGGAGTAGGATATTGATGATATCTGGGGAACCCTTTGTAGGTTTGGGCATTTCCAGAACATGTGAATAAGATCCGCTCTGTCCAGAGGGCCAAGTAGGCACAACAGGGAGTCTCTGGGGGCGAAGAAGTCTCAGGCGGGTAGAGTACACCCTATGTAACCTCAAGGAGTAGGATATTGATGATATCTGGGGAACCCTTTGTAGGTTTGAACATTTCCAGAACATTTGAATAAGATCCGCCCTGTCCAGAGGGCCAAGTAGGCACAACAGGGAGTCTCTGGGGGGCGAAGAAGTCTCAGGCGGGTAGAGTACAGCCTATGTAACTTCAAGGAGGGGATATTGATATTTGAGGAACCATTTGTAGGTTTGGGCATTTCCAGAACATGTGAATAAGATTCCCCCCCCCGCCCCCCGTCCAGAGGGACAATTAGGGCACAGCAGGGGTCTCTGCGGGAGAAGAAGTCTCAGGCGGGTAGAGCACACCCTATGTAGCCTCAAGGAGAAGGATATTGATGATATCTGAGGAACCCTTTGTAGGTTTGGGAATTTCCAGAACATGTGAATAAGATCCCTCCTGTCCAGAGGGCCAATTAGGGCACAGCAGGAAGTCTCATATGCTCATATGTTAGTTGGTCCAGGTCCTTGATTTATTTTACTTTACATGAAAGTAAAGCAGGATTGTTAGACCAGATAAAGAGATTTCATGTTTGATGTTCTCTTGACTTTCTGCAACAACAAACATTTGAAACATGTCAAGGACATTGTTCTCTTCAAATGAAAATGTCTTGATATCGACAGATGAGTGGGCGTTCCTAGGCAGATTGCCTTTGCATGCAGGTACCCCTAGGTAACACCCACATGTGATGCTGAGTCTCCATATTTGAAATAACTAAAATCCAATGAATGAAAGGGGCGGGGCCAGGGACAGTCAAGCTGGGGAGAAAAGTGTTAGATTATGCTGGCCATCCTCCAGCCAGGAAATGAGGTGGGCTCTATCTGAATTGCTGCAGCTTCTAATTGTGAGAAGCTCCCAGTGTGCAGTGACATCAGAGTGAGCCATCTCAGTCCAGGAAAGGACCCGGTGCAACTGTGCAAGACCAAAGGGAATGTAGAGCTTGTACAGGAGGGTGGGGCACTGAAGGGGAGGTGGAGCTTGTATGGTAGGGTGGGGCACTGAAGGTAAGGTGGAGCTTGTACAGGAGGGCGGAGAAATGAAGGAAAAGTGTAGCTTGTATGGGAGGGTGGGTCACTGAAGGGAAGGTGAAGCTTGTATGGGAGGATGGGGCACTGAAGGGAAGGTGGAGCTTATATGGGAATATAGGGCACTGAAGGGATGGTGGAGCTTGTACAGGAGGAAAAGGCACTGAAGGGAAGGTGGAGCTTGTACGGGAGGACAAGGCACTGAAGGGAAGGTGGAGCTTGTATGGAAGGACGGGCAATGAGGGGAAGGTGGAGCTTCTATGGGTGGCAAGGCACTGAAGGGATGGTGGAGCTTGCACAAGGGGTGGGCCAGTAAGAGGAAGGTGGAGCATGCACAGGAAGCAGGGCACTGAAGGGAAGGTGGAGCTTGTATGAAATGATGGGGCACTGAAGGGAAGGTGGAGCTTGCACAGGAGGTGGGACACTGAAGGGAAGGCCAGAGGTCAGATTTGATGACCTCAAAGTAAAAAAGGAAATCTCCTGTAGATGAAGCGGAACGGACCGGTAACATTGTACTCATCATTGCTGTGAAATTTAGGGGGAGTTCCTCCTCATTTTTCCAGAATTCCGCCGCCGCCGTCCTCTCTAATATTCCGGTTTATCTATTTTGAGGTCCGTCCCCCCCCCTTCGCAGGGTAAACACACCAGTAACCTTGACGGCGGCTCTATAAACGTAAAATCTCCCAGCGAGAATTCCGGATTTTGAAGAAATAATAATAATAATAATGTTTCATACGTTTCTATAAAAAGGAGCCGCCATTCCGTCGCCGCCGCGTGCGAAAATGTCGTAAAGACACAGATTGCGCTTTATCTTTTTATTGTTCTGCTCACCAGCGAAGACGATAAAATATTTAATTTTATCCGTGTGATCATTTGACGTCTCGCTGGAACAAAAGCAGAGACTTTGTTAGGCTGCGGCCGCGGTCTCCCGCCCCTGGTGCTGCCGCGGGTATTGAGCTTTATTTTTTTATTGTTCTGCTCACCAGCGAAGACGATAAAATATTTAATTTTATCCGTGTGATCATTTGACGTCTCGCTGGAACAAAAGCAGAGACTTTGTTAGGCTGCGGCCGCGGTCTCCCGCCCCTGGTGCTGCCGCGGGTACATGGGGGGGGGGTTGTT
>NW_017307511.1:252433-271054 GCF_000935625.1 Nanorana parkeri
CGCCCCTGGGGCTGCCGCGGGTACATGGGGGGGGGGTTGTTATTATACAGTTAGGGCTGCTCCAATTTATTGAATTGTGTGCTGCCCTGAGGAATGCTAACGAGGAAGATGGAGACCAGGGGTGGGCAACCTCGGCACGCCAGCTGCGGTGGAGCTACAAAACCCAACATGCACTGCCGCTGGGAATCATGCCCACGGCTGCCAATCTTGCAATGCCTCATGTGAGTTGTAGTTCCTCAGCAGTGCTGAGGTTGCCAACACGTTCTGTAGAGTATGCAGGGCTGATGGGTCAGATCTGAGTACATAAGAGGGTTCTCACTGCAGCACAACCAGGCTAAGGGACTGGCCACCGAGGTATCAAACGGCATGTTAGGTAATGGCTAGTTGTCCAAAAAGTGGAGAATATTTACAAAAAGTCTTAAAATGACCCATTAAAACTGAGCAAATGATGAAAACTGAATTTCCAAATGTTCGATAGATCCAAAGATATCGGCAGCTGGAATTACACTTGAATGTCACCACCCGGGCACTGTTATGGGTCATCGCTTATATTAATGTCCAAACACCTGTAGCACACCTTACCGGACTTCCCATAAAGTAAATGGGTGCTCACAATGACCGCGGATGGCACCGCGTCAGGCAAAGATTGTTGTGAAGAGATGTCACCAGCACACCAATATGACAAACACGTAAAAGTTCAGTGAACCTTCATTTTTATTTTTCAGAAGTCACTTAAAGTAGTGTCAAGCGCTTTCGGGGCCGCGCAGGGTCCCCTTCATCAGGCTTAAAGTGAACACTTTAAGCCTGATGAAGGGGACCCTGAACCCCAAACGTTTTAGTTTTTGATACAGTGGTGGACGGCTTTTTTTTTTGCCATCTGTGTCCCATTGAGGCTTCCATTCACTTCCTGTCCGATAGCTACAACAGGAAGTGAGAGGAATTCCCTCCAAAGTGGGAGAGATTTGTATGGTGCAGAGACTGATGTGGCCGGCTCAGTGTTCTCTGTACAGCGCTGCGGTATGTGTCAGAGCTATATAAATGTATAATAATAGTGTGTGACTGTGGGGAGGGGACATTAGAGTGTAAGCTCCCCTGTACAGAGACTGATGTGACTGGCTCAGTGTTCTCTGTACAACACTGCGGAGTATGGAGATGTGGGGCCGGACAGGCTCTGTCAAAGGGCCCCTTCCTCCTGTCCTAGGCCCCCTCTAAGTGGCGGAACACCAGGGCCCGGGCCCGGCCGCGACCTCTGCGACCCTGGTAGTTCCTCCACTGTATATACATATGATTGATATAATACCAATAGTTCGTGCAGTGCTTTACAAAAAGAAGGAAGACAACACAGTTACAATATCACATGGCAGTAACTCAATGCATTTAGGAATGTAGACATGGTCAAGATGGTCTGCTGAAGTTCAAGCCGAGCATCAGAATGGGGAAGCAATGTGATTTCAGTGACTCTGAACCCTGGCATGGTTGTTGGTGCCAGACGGGCTGGTCTGAGTATTTCAGCAACTGCTGATCTTCTGGGATTTTCATACACTACCATCTCTCGGGTTTACAGAGAACGGTCTGACAAAGAGGAAATATCCAGTGAGCGTCAGTTCTCTGGGCAAGAATACCTTGTTGATGTCAGAGGAGAATGGTCAGACTGGTTCTAGGTGACAGAAAGGCAACAGTAACTCAAATAACCTCTCGTTACATCCGAGGTATGCAGAAGAACATCTCTGAACACACAACACATTGCACCTTGAAGCTGATGGGCTACAGCAGCAGAAGACCACACCGGGGGCCACTCCTGTCAGAGAAGAACAGGAATCTTTTTTGTTTTTTTAAATATATTTTTGATTGTTATTATTATTACACTTAAATATAATACAATTTACATAGTACATTTAAAAAAAAAGAAAAACAAAAATATATCGTACATCTATCTCCTACATACAATTTCTATCCAATCTACCTCCACAGTCTTCTCTAATTCATTCCAACCATTCGGATCTTCTTCTGGAGGATCGGGAGGAAGCCATCATTTATACGCCTCTTGTGTTATTTCCTTCCCCGTAATCTAAACTCTGTGTCTATGTCTCCCCATCTTCCTCCTCTTTAGGCCCGGTTCACACCTGGGCGTCTTGTAGCACGTTCCTTTGCTCTGTAAAACGTTCAAACACCGAAATCCCATTATTTCCTATGGGTATGGTTCACACCTGGGCGTATTACAGGCCGTATGAACGCGCTACAAAACGTCCTACGCCCAAAGAAGTACAGGAGCTTCTTTGGGGCGTTTTTGTCCCGCGTTTCCATTGTGATACAGCCAAGTAGCCCTTGGAAATGTGCGTTTGGCAAGCGTTTTTTTACCGTGAAACGCGGTAAAAACGTGTGTCACCAAAAGCGCAACAAACACGCATATTCGATACATCTAGGTGTGAACCTCTTGTATGCTCTCTTCATGTGTTCAACTAAGATGTCTTATGGACAAATGCTACAATAGACAAAAGAACAGGGATCTGAGGCTACAGTTTGCAAGGTCTCACCAAAATTGTAAAAAAGAAGATTGAAAAAAACATGGCCTGGTCTGATGAGTCTCCATTTCTGTTGCAACATTCTGATGGTCCGGTCAGAATTAAAGCAGTTCTGAAGACAAAAGGGGGTCCAACCCAGTACTAGCAAGGTGTACCTAATAAAGTGGCCAGTGCGTGTCTATATATTACATTCAAAAATGATAATTATTCATGAAGTTATTTCTAAGGTAACCATCCCATATTAACGCTGCTAAATTGGGTCTTTGACCAATAGGCATCGATCCCATCTGTTCACGCTATTATTGGGGACGAAGCCGCGTACAGAGCAGCGCTCTCCGCCTTTGGCGCCTTTGTGTTACAATGTAAGATCCGTCTATAAAACAATCATTTTGATTTCTGAGAAGAGAGATCCGAGGATCCCGTAGATGGCAGCAGAGTCCACGCTATACGGCGTATGGTGCCGATATTCCCGGAGATTTCTTGTCTTGCAGTTGGATTAGAATATTGGAAGGAGGCCGGCGTACCGGAGGTTTTATTCATGGCTGGGATACATGTGAGATATCGCAGTACACACAACATGCCTGTTTCTCATGTCTTCACATTTTTCAGATCCTGTTTACAAATCCTTTTCACGCCATTGCTTTATTATAAATGTTTCCTCCCTCTGTGCAGTTGCTCCTTGCATCATGTCAGTGTCCATCATGAGACTACCATTTTCAGAGGTTGCAGTTTTTGCCCGAGGAAGTCCCAGCTCCGCCCACTTCTGGCCTGTGCCTTAAAGGAGAACTATGAGATGAGTGATTTCCACTCACCTCATAGTTCTAGCCGACCTGTGATAATGAGACTGTCACAGGTCGGCTCAGTAGATCGGGAGGTGAGGGAACACATACCAGGTTCGCTCACCTCTCGATCCTGTCACGGCAGAGAGGGCTGGATTCCCCCCTCCCCGCTCCGATCTGCCAGCGCTGACTGGTGGAACGGACGGGGCGGGTACAGCTAGCTCTGCCTCTAGATAGGCAGAGCCAGCTGTCACTCACGCAGCTGGGCGGATCCCGTCATCTACGTCGGGATCCGCTCCGGCTGCGGCGTCTCAGTATATAGTGAGCTGTAGCTCGCGGTATACTGAGCTTAGGGTGTTGGGAGGACGCTAGTTTGTGTCCTCCCGTTACCCTGAGGAGAACTATGGGGAAAAACACTGACCCCATAGTTCTCCTTTAAACCCGAATGTTGCTGAACACAGTGCATGAAATGTAACATTGTTGCAGAGGAAGGTACAGAAAGCCGGAGTCTTGTTTGTGTCATTCTATCATCTGCAAACAAAACCGCTACATGCAAATCTTACCGTTCCTCTTGAATTTATTCATCTCTATTTCTTTTAACCCAGACAGGTCAACCTCTGCGCCCTCTTTGCGGTCCTTGAGATAGAAGAGGAATAAAAGATAATTTCAGGTTTGTGGGATCATGTGGTCCCCTTAACACTAAAACCAATTAACTGCAACATTGAAAGCTCTCTTGATACAAAATATAATTAAGTCACAACAATGTATTTGTTAATATATACATAAACACCCATCCCCCGCCAAGTGCGAGAAGGAAATGTAGCAAAAACATTATCAGACAAAAACATAACAAAATCTATATAAAATATTTAAGAATATATACAGTATGTATATATATATATTCTGTATATATTCCTATATATTTAATATAGATTTTTATGTTTTTGTATATATATATTGTGGCAGTGTAGGACAATGACACGGTGTAGTTTGGCAACTATGGCACGCGAGACTCTCAGGCCCGGTTCTCGCCTGGGCGTTTTACAGCGCGTAGGAACGCGCTGCAAAATGCCCTAAGCCCAAAGATGTACTGGAGCTTCTTTGGGGCGTATTTGCCGCACGTATCCATTGGGATACAGCCAGGTAGTCATGCCTGTGACTGTCAGACTTGTAATGCCTCGTGGGACTTGTAGTTCCACAACAGCTGGACTGTCGAGGTTGCCTACCCCTGGAATAGTAGATGCTGTGACTTTAGAACTCCTTTAATACAGTATACATGTTCTACTTTCCTTTTTTATTCAAGCAGAACTGGATTAAGTTCATGAAGTTTCTTCCACCTGTGAGTAATTATACGGGGCAAAGGACTTATTGCTTTTTTAGATCATGGTGTCACGGTATGTTGATATGACCCCGGTGCTACCTTCCTAACACACTGGGTTAGTGATACAAAGTGATACATTGTTTCCATTTAATGACATTACGTAGCACGCCGTACTTATCGAGAGAGACTCTACCTGACGACAGGTCCACTTTAATGAGCGTTGCCGTTCCATCAGATAGTTCGGTCTCTGCCGTCCTCCTCCGGGACCTGTGAATGTGAAGAACCGAGGCCGTATTTTGAATTTGACAAAAAGAAGAAGTTATTCATGATCCTTTTTTTCTTCGCTGTGAAATTGGTATAGGAAATCAATGACTCATGAGGCAAAAACAGTCTGTGTCCTATTAATCACAGCCATAGATTTCATTGTTATAAATTTATTACAGATATAATGAAAACAAAGCAAACAACACTCTGTCAATGTATTTATGAGCAAACAAAATCCAATAACGTCGCAGGATAAAAGGGCGACGAGTCCGAACAAAGGGCAGCGCAAAGCGCGCGGGAAGGAGAGGGAATGTTTGGCGATCTATCGATTGGTCTGTGACAAAAGTTTCCAGAAGTTGTTTTATTTCATTATAGGTTTAATTCCCTGATAGCGCGTGTCGAAAATGGCAGAGGCATCACTTACTTGCTCTTTCAAAAATGATTGTCAAGGAGCTTTGAAGGATAAATAACGCTTCACAAAAAAAAAAAGCTGCATCCCACATGATCGTCTCCATCGGCAAAATATAACTGGACACTATGTGGACAAAAGGAATAAGATACTCCCTCTAAATGATGGAGTTCAGGTGTCTCCAGTGAAGGGTCCTAACACTACAGCATACAAAGACATTGTAGACAATTGTGCTCTTCCAACCTTGTGGTCACAGTTTGGTGAAGACCCTTTTCTGTTCCACCATGACTGTCCCCTGTGTACAAAGCCAGCTCTATAAAGACATGGTGTGACCAGTGTGGTGTTGAGTAACTCAACTGTCCTGCACAGAGCCCTGACCTCAACCCTACTGAGCACCTTTGGGATGAATTGGAACGCCGATTGTGATCCAGATCTTCTCATCAAACATCAGTACCTGACCTCACAAATGGGCATTTTAGACTATTGTGGTCTTCCAACCTTGTGGTAACAGTTTGGTGAAGACTCTTTTCTGCTCCAACATGACTGTCCCCTGTGTACAGAGCCAGCTCCATAAAGACATGGTTTGACCAGTTTGATGTGGAGGAACTTGAGTGTCCTGCATCGAACCCTGACCTCAAGCCTTTGGGATGAATTGGAACGCAAACTGTGATCAATATCTTCTCATTAAGCATCAGTACCTGACCTCACAAATGGGGATTTTAGACTATTTTGGTGGCAGTTTGGTGAAGACCCTTTTCTGTTCTTGCATGACTGTCCTCTGTGTACAAAGCCAGCTCCATAAAGACATGGAGGTGAATTTATCAAAACTGGAACAGACAAAATCTGGAGCACCTGTGCATTGCAACCAATCAGCTTCTCTTTTTCATTTTCAAATCTTAACTGAGATAACTGAAGACAGAAGCTGATTGGTTGTTATGGGCAACTGGTCCAGATTCTGTCTGCTCCAGTTTTGATAAATCCCTCCCATGGTCTTTACTTGTTATTGGATTGTTTGGCGTCTCAGCAATGGCAGTCCAAGATTTTTTTAGGCCCCCATTCACATTATGCAAAAATTGACAGCCAATTCCTTTCAGGGGGCATGCACACCCTCCCCCCTTTCCCCCTTATAACTTAAATTGTTAAATATAAATAAATAAATTAAATGAATAAAGATTATGCACTATTAATTGCAAGATGTTTTAACAATGTATCTTTAAAAAATAACTTATGTAGACATATACCATGTTTCCCTGAAAAAGACACACTGTCTTATATTTATTTTGCCACAAAAAAACTAACCAGGTCTTATTTTCAGGGGATGTCTTTTTTTTTTTTTGGTGCAGGTGCACAGTGCTGTGTATCAGTGTAAAATCAGCCCAATATGGATAATCACTTCAGAACGTCCACTATCTTTCATTTACTGACCTTAATGGTATGGTAAGAATGACAATAATACTGCTGCTCTCGTTATTTTCCTGCTGGTCAGTATCGGTAAAGCAGAGTCCGTTCTATCACAGGCAGATTGCATCTGGTATGACTCCGCCAGTAACCGGCGGAATAGAGGAGGTATCGGCTAATGCGGCTCTGCTCCCTCCGCTGCCGCAGCCTTGCTTTCTACAGCTTCCTTTGCCATCAGGGACAGCGGTACCAGCGGTGCAGCAGTGGGGACATCAGACAGTGGACAGCGCGGTATAGTAATGCTACCGCCAAAATAGCAGGTCTATTCACTAAGCTGCCGAGGGCAGCCGAGTGAACAACCGACCCCAAGTGAAGTGAGCCGAACACTATTCGGCTACTCACTTCAGGCTGGTACGGCTGATTTCAGCTGTATATCGGCTGAAATCAGCCGAACATCGGCTTGCTTCACATGGCTTCGGGTCGGCCGAACATGCTAAGCATGTTCGGCTGACCCGAAGTGCAGAAGGAGTTCGACTCAGCCGATCCACGGCCAGCTTTGGCTTTCAGCGCGGCTCAGCCAAGCCGATGCATATGCGTTCGGCTCGATTGAGCCACTCGGCCACGTTCGGGAGCTGTACTGCCTATAGTGAATAGCCCGTACAGCACCCCTTCGGTTCTGCTGAACCGAAGGGGTCCTGGGGCCGAAGCTAGCGGAAGGATCGGCCGAAGCTATGGCTAGAACCTTCGGCAGCTTCGTGAATAGACCCCTAGGTCTTATTTTCGGGATAGGTCTTATTTTCGAGTAAACACGGTAGTTCGTTATATTCATACATATTAATTCATATTACTTAATATAATTATCAGAAAGAATTATGATTGATGAAAGAGGATGGAGAGGGATGTGTGGATGACCCCTGAAATGCGTTGGATATCAACTGACCCTTTTATTTTGAAAAATATAAAATTGTATCAGCACTAATCACTATGGCATGGCAAACTCATGTATCTCACCATACAGGTTGTTGACTCTCCCAGGAACCCAATTGGGGCTTCTCAGGAAATTAGAAAGCAGTCACTCTGTAACAATCAGTTAAAAGTGCCACCAAACTTTAAATCCAGCACTCCACCACCCATTTCCAGGATCAGAAGACTGACTGAACCAGAATTATAAATACTTTGGTAACCATTACAATTTTCCCATTTCTGCTATGGGCATGGCTAATCGGAAAATGTCTGATTTATTCAGTGTTACCTTAAGAAAAAAATATTGCTCTTGTAAAGATATTCATATTATTCTATCAATAAACATTATTTTATATTATATTCCATTTGTTCTATTTAAAATTATACTAAAATTGTAATTCTGGTACAAAGCATTTCAAAGTCATTTACAAATGAAAGAAAGGTTTTGTTTATTTTATTTGCTGGTTGTTTTAATGAGACGCTGAAAAAAAACGGAATAATTAAAAAAAAACAAAGTTTAAATATTAATGGTTAGAAAAATAGAAACCCAGGTTGATTAGGGTTATGTTTCTTTTTCAGGTTGCTTTAATTGCTAGCAGATCACAGCTCAATCCCTTGATTTTCAGATAGGTGGAACCGGGTAGATACCACAGTAACAGTAACAATGTTTCCTTGTATCGTTCTGTCTTGGTCTGAACAATGCATATAAACAATGTTACCTTGTATCTCCATCTACCTCTGATCAGTTTATAACCAATGTTACTTTGTATCTCTCTATCTCCCTCTGATCAATGTTTATAAACAATGTTACTTTGTATCTCTCTATCTCACCCTGATCAATGTTTATAAACAATGTTACTTTGTATCTCTCTATCTCCTTCTGATCAATGTTTATAAACCTGATCCATATTTGGGTGCAGCAGCTTCTGTATTTAGACAGCAACTCCTGACAATCATTTTATCAGGCGGGAATTGTCAGTGTGAAGGGAAGGGGGAGCGGCATAGGGTCAAATAGTCTGGTTGTATTCTACAACCAGACTATTTGACCCTATACCTGTAGCTTGCCTGGTGTTCAGCTTTCACAACTTCCATTTGGCACTTTCTTATATTTTGAAGATTTAGCTTCCCATTCACTGTACATCATATACAGCTGCAGGCGACGAGTAGGTATAGTTACATACATAGTTATCTAGTTATAGAATGTCTGCAACTCATTTGCACAGTAAAATTAGAAACACACCAAAGGAAACAATCTGAGCTTTGATGGAATGCAAAATTCATTTCTTTTTTGCATATTTAATTGGCTAAAAATCTCCGTTAATCTGTAGCAATATAATGTGCAACATTTAATGAAGTGGGATCAAACTTTAATGCCTTTTGTAGTTAATTTCTGCAGCTTGATGGAATCAAACTTCAATGCAATTTACTGGCTTTTCAGCTTCTCTGGCTCTGCAATGTGCTGTGAATTTGTTTGTAAGGTAAGATGTGCGTTTTATCGACTTGGTAGAATAATGGGGACTCACAGAGGCTCATAGAGATGTGTTTATTGGAGAATGTTTTAGGAAATACGACAGAAGAGTTCTACATGGCTGATAGGAATGGGGAAGTTTGTTAGTTCACATTCCATCTCCTCCATAAACTATCATACCCTTCGCTCTCCTCTCCTCCATAAACTATCATACCCTCCGCTCCCCTCTCCCGTATAAACTATCATACCCTCCGCTCCCCTCTCCCGTATAAACTATCATACTCTCTGCACTTTACTCCTGCACATACTGCGCACAGTCATACACTCTGTATTCCTCACCTTCACATACCAACTGCTATCATACCCTCATCTCCTGCTCCTGCATATATCATCATATCCTCCACACACCCTCTTCCTCTTCCATTCTCTTGCACAGCTGGGCTCACACCGCAAAAGTGAGAAGCAGCACAATGAGAATATCAGTTTAGGAGCGTGCTAAAAGGAGGAGAGAACAGAGTGTAAGCTCTTCGACCGCTGCATCACCTTTCACTGCCCAGTCACAGGTTAGGGGGTTTGGGGCCATCCCCAAACTGTTCCTGCAAAGTTGGGAGCAGGAAATTGTCCAAAATTTCTTGGTATGCTGATGCCTTAAGAGTTCCCTTCACTGGAACTGAGGTGCGGAGCCCAACTCCTGAAAAACAACCCAACACCATTATCCCCCCTCCACTAAACTTTACACTTGGCACAATGCATATACCGTTCTCCTGGCAACCGCCAAACCCAGACACGCCCATCGGATCACCGGACAGAGAAGCGTGATTGGTCACTCCAGAGAACACGTCTCCACTTCTCTAGAGTCCAGTGGCGGCGTGCTTTACACCACGGCATCCCACGCTTTGCATTGCACTTGGTGATGTAAGGCTTGGATGCAGCTGCTCGGCCATGGAAACCCATTCCATGAAGCTCTCTACGCACTGTTGTTGTGCCAATCTGAAGGCCACATGAAGTTTGGAGGTCTGTAGCTATTGTCTCTGCAGACAGTTGGCGACTTCTGCGCACTGTGCGCTTCAGCATGCGCTGACCCCGCTCTGTCATGTGACGTGGCCTACCACTTCCTGGCTGAGTTGCTGTTGTTCCCAGTTGCTTCCACTTTGTTATAATCCCAGTAACAGGTGACCGCGGAATTTTTAGTAGCCAGGAAATGTCACGGAACACCTGAATCCAATGATTTAGAGGGGCGTCCCAATACTTTTGGCAATATAGTGTATATACTATATATACTTCATCTGTGCCATTAGTTGGAGTTTCAACATTATGAGCTACTTTCATTTTATGTTTTTGGTGAAAACAAGATGTCACCATTCCCAGATTTCATCTGCGAAGAGACGCGGAAAGTCTTGTGTTCGTGATACACCTTGTGTTATTTTTAAATATCATTATAAAGTTGTCGCGTATTGCGGCATTCGGAAAGTGCCATCGCTGTTTTTTTGGCTGACGATGCTGATACAGTCTGTCTGGCCTCTGATAAGACAATGGCGCTTTCCACGCGCGACGTCTTTTGTTCTCCTCCAGCCTGACAAACACACTGACATCCCTGACTGTTCCCATCGCCGTCGGCTCATTATAAAAAGAGGTTTGCATACACACGTGCCTATTGTTGTGTTGTTTGTTTTGGCCATAGATCCCAATTAAAATGTGATTAGAAACTTGTTTTAAAAGAGCAAGCAGAAATTTTAATGATGTTTTTCTAGTTTAATTCCAGCGCGTGCGAGTTATTCCGGTTGCCGAAAATAAACAACCGCAAAAATAACACAAAAAAACCAATGCAAACAAAAAAGTAACCCGGCCTAATGATACATAGAGGAGAACTCCGCTCAGAGCCGCTGGTATCTCAGCCGGGACAGTTAAAGGAGAACTATGAGGCGAGTGATTTTCACTCATCCTCATAGTCCGAGCTGACGTGTGACAATGAAATAGTAACAGGTCGGCTCAATAGATCGGGAACTGAGCGAACACATACCGTTGCTCGCTCACTTCTCGATCATCTCCCTGCAGAGAGCCGTGACTGTCACTCATGGCTCCCTGCAGGGATTCCCCCCTCCCCGCTCCGATCCTCCAGCGTTGACTGGCCTAACGGATGGGGGAGGGGGCGGTTACAGCTGACTCTGCCTCAAGATAGGCAGAGCCAGCTGTCACTCACGCAGCTGGGTGAATCTCGACAGTAATGTCGGGATCCATCCTTGCTGCGGCGGTCTCAGTATACCGCGAGTTGTTGGGGCATTTGTGAGGTCAGGTACTGATGTTGGACGAGAAGGACGGCTAATTAATTCCAAAGGTGTTCTATTGGTTTGAGGTCAGGACTCTGTGCGGCCAGTCACGTTCCTCCTCCCAAACTCCCCCATCCATGTCTTTATGGACCTTGCTTTGTGCACTGGTGCGCAGTCATGTTGGAACAGGAAGGGGCCGTCCATAAACTCCTCCCACAAAGTTGGGAGCATGAAATTGTCCAAAATGTCTTGGTGTGCTGATGCCTTAAGAGTTCCCTTCACTGGAGCTAAGGGGCCAAGCCAACCTATCACGGCACCACGCTTGTAGTCAATAAGCTCCCGAGAGAGACCCGTTCTTTCACCAATGTCTGTAGAAGCATCTGCATGCCGAGGAGCCTCATCCTATACACCGGGGGCCATGGAGGGGATTGGAACACCTGAATCACATGATTTGGAGGGGTGTCCCAATACTTTTGGCAATATAGGGTATTTGGTATCTATTTGCTCGACTAAACCTTATGTATTATATTGTAGACATGTGCGATTCGTTTCGTTACGAATCGAAATTCGTACAAATTAATTGTGTTTGTGTGCGATGAAAGGAAAGAGCGCCAGTGAGCGGTCTTTATTACAGGAGGGATCAGAGACAAGACCAGTCACCCTGCACAAGAAGGGAGAGCAGCAGTGACCGGTCTTTATTACAGGAAGCTCCGAGTCTCGCATTGGATGACTGCACAGATCTGGAAGAAATACACAAAGCTCACAGAGATTCAAGGAGAACACGCATGACTCTTGTATGAGGACGATATTCGGAGTTCATCTTTAAGAGAACGTTGTGTGGTAAAAATAAATAGGTGAAATGTCGGGGGGAGTCGTTAATCAGGAAGAGGTGCTGCTGAAGGATAAAATGGAGTCATATATAAATGTGAAGAACAGGAAATAATTGGGGGATGGAGCTGGTATTGGTGGGGCGGGGATGAGTAATGGGAGACAATTCATTATGGCGGAGGTAACGCAGGTCGCTCTGCACTCGGGGAAGATGATGGCGATGAAGCGTCAGGCCACGGTGGTGACAGATATGGATGTCTGTGAAGGTGAAAGGTTTCCTTTATTCTCTTGTATTCAGATGAAAGCGGTTTCTCCTCCTCCCCCGATGGGCTCAGGCACAAGGGCACGGAGGAACGCAGGAGAGCCGCAAAATCAGCGCCGTGCAGAAACATTCACAGGAAATAGTTCATATCTGATACATTGTGCCAATCTCGACATCCCTGCACCACTCGGATGGACCGCCGTCTCCGTCTGCCGGCGCTAGCGGGTTCTGTTGTGAAATTTCCCTTACCCTTAGCTCATGTGCCAATTAGGATCTTGTTGATGGGATGAAAGAGCAGTGTGACAGAGAGATGAACACAGAAAAGCTCCGCCTTTTATCATTTAAAAACCATCCTTGAGCTGCAGTCGGTGACTTTGCCTAGGTGATGTCATCAGTCTGCTACAGGCAGGAGGAAGCATTTCCTTAATTTCCCTTCCCCTAGTGATCAGTCTGCTGCGGGCAGGAGGAAGTATTTAATCAGTCCCCCCTCCCCCCAGTGATCAGTCTGCTTCGGGCAGGAAGAAGCATTGTATCAGTCTTCTCTCCCCCCGTGATCAGTCTGCTGCGGGCAGGACGAAGTATTTAATCAGCCCCCCTCCCCCCAGTGATCAGACTGCTGCAGGCAGGCAGAAGCATTTCTACAGTCTCCCCTCCCCCAGTGATCAGTCTGCTGCAGGCAGGAAGAAGCATTATATCAGTCTTCTCTCCCCCAGTGATCAGTCTGCTGCGGGCAGGAGGAAGTATTTAATCAGCCCCCCCTCCCCCAGTGATCAGACTGCTGCAGGCAGGCAGAAGCATTTCTACAGTCTCCCCTCCCTTAGTGATCAGACTGCTGCAGGCAGGAAGAAGCATTTCCTCATTCTCGCCTCCCCCAGCGATCTGCATGCTTCAGACTTCTCTCCCGCAATGATCAGTCTGCTGCAGGCAGGAAGAAGCAATTCCTAATTCTCCTCTCAGTGATCAGTTTGGAACATTGTAACTTTGTAGCAAGACACAAGGAGAGAGGCTGCAGCAAACGTAATTCCAAGTCATTATCACTATTATTCCATGTCATCTTTATTTTGTGGTATTTGTCCTTTAAAGAGTTTTCCTTTAAAAAAAAAAACGAGTCCGGGCTGAATTGCTGAACATGTGTATCGCCCCCCCCCAAGATCTGCTCCCTACATGAGATTAACAAGGTTCCATCTTCATATATTTAGCTGTGCTGTAGTCCCTCAGTAATAAAATGGTTTTAATTTATAAAGATAACAATGTACTTAGCGACGTGCGAGGCGGAATGTACATTAATAAATGACTGAGATCTCATCGGATCTTGGCAGCCGTGCCCGGGGAAGATAAAATGATTTGTGCAAGAGCGTGAAAGTCCTGGCAATGCTGCGAGCGCATTCTTCACCGGGCTGTTCCCGGTCCTTAATCATTAAATACATCTTCTGAACTTTCTGTTCTGTGATAACATGGGCATGTTGGAGGAACTTTGCTGGGAGGAGGGTGAGGCCAGGAAACAGAAGCTCGTTTGGTGCTACATTATACTCGGGGTAAAGCGAGACTTTATCTGCTGGATTAACACACAAAGCGCAGGGAAGATTACAATTCAGTATCAGAGCTCAGCTGGGCAAACCCAGAATCCTTATCACAGGCAACATGTTCCTCCGAAGCTGGACGAGCTATACATGAGAACAGATTATTGTGGGCACTACAGTGCTGAGCGGGGTCTGCCAGTCTGCCACTATCTACCATGAGGGCACTACAGTGCTGAGTAGGGTCTACCGGTCTGCCACTGTCTACCATGAGGGCACTACAGTGCTGAGCAGGGTCTACCGGTCTGCCACTATCTACCATGTGGTCACTATAGTGCTGGGCAGACCCTGCCGGTGTGCCACTATCTATCATGTGGTCACTATAGTGCCGGGCAGGGTCTGCCAGTCTGCCACTATCTACCAAGTGGTCACAATTCTGCCACTATCTACCAAGTGTTCACTACAGTGCCGAGCAGGGTCTACCGGTCTTCCACTATCTACCATGAGGGTACTACAGTGCCGGGCAGGGTCTACCGGTCTGCCACTATCTACCATGAGGGCACTACAGTGATGAGCAGGGTCTGCCAGTCTGCCACTATCTACCATGAGGGCACTACAGTGCCGAGCAGGGTCTACCGGTCTGCCACTATCTACCATGAGGGCACTACAGTGCCGAGCAGGGTCTACCGGTCTTCCACTATCTACCATGTGGTCACTACAGTGATGAGCAGGGTCTGCCAGTCTGCCATTATCTACCATGAGGGCACTACAGTGATGAGCAGGGTCTACCGGTCTGCCACTATCTACCATGTGGTCACTATAGTGACGTGCTGGACGCAGGGCTTAGTGACGCGCTGGACGCAGGGCTTAGTGACGCGCTGGACGCAGGGCTTAGTGATGCAGTGGACCCACCTGAGAGTGACCCTGGAGAGCCCACCATAGATGCTGCACAGCCCATCTGAGACTGTCTATGGTGTGCTCTTAAGGGTGTCTCAGGTGGGCTGGTCAGGGCTGCATCCCTCCCCTCCCTCCTTTCCTTCCTACCTTCCTAGCTCCTCTTACCTGCACACATGGACTCGTCTGCCGCCGGACCGGCCAGAAGTGACGTCACATCACTAACGTGACATCACTTCCGGCCAGTCTGACATCAGACGAGCAGCGTCGCTGATGGGGCCCTAGCTTGTCTCAAAGCAGCTGGAGCGGCACTGCTGGGGCCCTGCGCTGCTAGGGCCAGGCCTCCGCCTCCTTGCCCTTCACCGTTGGCCGATAGTCACGTAAGGGACCCGGGTGGGCCCCCCAGGCTGCCAGGGCCCCTTACATGAGTATCGGCCATACCCCCCTGATGGCTGCCCTGGTCACTACAGTCCTGAGCAGGGTCTACGGACCATGTGGGCACCACCGTGCTGAGTGGGGTCTGCCAGTCTGCCACTATCTATCATGTAGTCACTACAGTGCTGAGCCGGGTCTACCAGTCTGCCACTATCTACCTTGTGGTCACTACAGTGCTGTGCCGGGTCTACCGGTCTGCCACTATCTACCACCCCACTTATTCCAGCTAAATCCAGGAGGGCTCCGGTCTCTGGCTCAATCCCAAAATCCGAGAGGTCCTCAGGTAAAATAGTATTGTCGTTTTTGGATATATGTCCTGCTCACTCACAGCATATGTAAATGGTCTTTACGTGGGTTGACCCTGATGCTCCTCCATAGTTTTGTGATAGGGGTACTTCTTTCTGATTGGGAAAGTACATTTGTTTTACAATTGAAAAGCAGGGTACTAGGTGCTCAGTTGCAGTGGCAAGAAGAGGCTCGGGCACTGTATGAAAGACATGAAGATCATTGGTTCGACCTCATCTGGAGTACGCGGTCCAGTTCTGGTCACCAGTACTAAGAAAAGATGTCCTTGAGTTGGAAAAAGTCCAGCGGAGGGCAACCAAACTAATTAGGGGTATGGAGGACCAGAGCTACGAGACGAGGCTACTAAATTTAAACATGTTCACATTGGAGGTGAGGAGATTAAGGGGGGATATGATTTCCATGTACAAAATGTTCAATGGTGGTAGCAACATTAGCGATAAACTGTTTAAAATTAACTCCGTTACAAAAACTAGAGGCCACCACCTAAAATTGGTGGAAAAAAAATTCCAGCACAAGGGGCGAAGGGGGTTCTTCACAGTAAGATCAGTTAGGGTCTGGAACTCACTGCCACAGGCGGTGATTTCAGCAAATAATGTGGAATTGTTCAAGAAACTTTTGGACGATTTCTTAAGGGACCGTAATATACAGGGGTACAGGTAATATACAGGGGTACAGGTACTCCTAGAATGAGATCCTAATAGGCTGGACTTGATGGACTAATGTCTTTATTCAACCTCAAATACTATGTAAGAACCTAGAATGTCTGTATTCATTTCAGGTAGAGGATTTCATAGTGGTTACTGCCTGGATTCTGGTATCAAACAGAGCCCCCAAAGCCTATTCATCTCTGAGTTGGGCTCACACGGGACTTTTCTGTTCATATTTTCAGCATAAACATCTCTGATGATCGTATTTTTAAGGCAGATACAGTCAAACATACAACTGATGTATTCTGTTTAATGATAAACAGCTTACGTCTAATTGATTTCACCAGCCGAGACTTCTGTCTGTAGTATACAAAGCTTTGATCCGACGTCAGCTGTGAACTTCAAAAACTCCAACACTAATTGGATCTATTACAATAATGGCCCTGAATGCGCCGGATTTTTTTATTTAGATTTCTAAGTATATATCGGTTACATAAGTACATTTGATACGTGTAGTTTATTTCCAGCTCCTCGTCTTATGTGGAGCTTTAATTTGTCTTACATTTCACATTTTTCTGTATGCCGATGAGCGCAACAAAAATATGATTTGTCAGTTAATGAGCTGGATAAATGAGCCTTGTTTCATTTACAGGAATCTTCCCCATTTTTTTTGAGGACGCTCGGCAGTTGAGATGGCTTATTTCATTACTGGCGTCTCCACACTCCTGCCGAAAAATGGATGAGAGCGGATGTTAGTGGGGTTGCATTTGTAGGACAATGATAAGAATTTTAGGCGGTCAAATAAATATGTCTGCACCGGCAAAATCTGCAATGGACTGCGATTTATTGTATTAGCCACCATTTTTACTTTTGCTCAACTCTTTGGTTCTTTATTAGGTTACTAGGTTACTATGTTTATCTTTCCGGGACTTATTTGAAGCATGTTCTATCAGGTGGGTAGTCATTCCTTTACCATATTGGGGCTAGCCGTTTGGATCATGGTCGGGTATGAAGTGATTGGGGGCAGGAGGTGCATCTGGTGGTTTCCTCCTCCTGACTCCTTAGTGTTGGTTTCCTCTGGTGTGTATGTCCTGGGTCATTCCCCCACACTGTAGATTCCCCTTCTGCATGTACGCATGTGCAATGCATTGCCTTTATAGCTTCAGAAGTCCCCTGTATCTAGAGAGTTACTGCAAAAACTGTCCGAGAATGCTTATTAGTCAGCAGGAATCACACAAATCCGGATTTCTCAAGTTCCCATTTCACAATGACATTACAGTGTAAACTCCGGAGTTAAAGGAGAACTATGAGGTGAGTGTTTTTCACTCACCTCATAGTTCTAGCCGACCTGTGACAATGAGACTGTCACCGGTCGGCTCAGTAGATCGGGAGGTGAGCGAACACATACCGGTGTTCGCTGACTTCTCGATCCTGTCACGGCTCTCTGCCGTGACAGGGGAGGGGCTGGATTCCCCCCTCCCCGCTCCGATCCTCCAGCGCTTACTGGCGGAACAGACGGGGGACGGGGCGGGTACAGCTGGCTCTGCCTCTAGATAGGCAGAGCCAGCTGTCACTCACGCAGCTGGGTGGATCTCGACATCGATGTCGGGATCCGCTCCGGCTGCGGCGTCTCAGTATACGGCGAGCTGTAGCTCCCTATATACTGAGCCTAGGGTGACGGGAGGAGGCTAGTTTGTGTCCTCCCGTTACCCTAAGGAGAACTATGGGGAAAAACCCTGACCCCATAGTTCTCCTTTAAATCTTAAAAATCCATTCATGTCCCTGAACTCTGAACATCACTCGGCTGTAGATCCTCCAATCATCTCTGAATTGGTGCTGACACTGTCCTTCCTTCTGGAGGGGGGCTACTTGTGTTCCCCATGGTCCCTGTGTAAATGTATTTGTAAGATTTAGCTCTGAGTTTAGTGTCACTTTAAAATGGTTATATATACACAGTATATAAAGTATATTACATTGTAAACACTGTGTTGCTAGCTACGTCAGAAAGGGGCCTGATATCTTCCCCGGACTTGCACTTACAGCTACTTTAAGACACGGGGGGACAATTGACAATGGCATGACCTGTTGAGCCGTCTTTTAAAATACAAGATCATTTGTGTCCCAGAATGTGGATGGGCCACTTAGAGACCAATCTGCTGTGGTTTGAGTTTACTGGTGCTAATTATGTAACCACAAATAATTCAAAACAAACACATTTTGTTTTGAATTATGTTTTTGGATGGTTTAGGGATAGGAGGGATTTTGGGTTGTTGTTTTCCTTGCTTTTTGTTGTTGTTGAGACCCCTAGGGGGGGGGGGGGGGGGGGGGGGTTTATATAACA
>NW_017307511.1:271402-280269 GCF_000935625.1 Nanorana parkeri
TTTTCTTTTTTTTTTTTTTGTGTTGGCGCGGTGGTGGGGGGGGGGGGGGGGGGATGGTTTTAATACCAATGGGAAAGGAAATTTATGATGGCTGTTTTAGGAAGAAGTTATGAATATCTTTCTCTTCTGTTTCTGATTGGATTTCTCCCTGAGAGAATCTTTTAATAGGATGTTTACATGTTTATATGTTTGTATTGTTATATATAGAAACAATAAAGAAAATGTATACACACAAAAAATTCCCCACTTTTAAGAACAACAACAAAATGCACAACCTCCTTTCAAAAGAAAACAGTCTACCAATATAGGTAAATGGGTTGTTATACCATAGCAACTGGGATTAGGTCCTTGTTATGCTTACACTGCATTGTTATCAATCTCAGAACCACCAGCCTTGTTCTGATGGCCATTGAGTCCTCTGCTACCAACATTGCCCCAAGAGGTAAAGCATTTAATATCTATCTATCTATCTATCTATCTATCTATCTATCTATCTATCTATCTATCTATCTATCTAGTGCTGTACTTGCAAACTGGTGACTGCTGAAGGTTTTATCTGGCCAAGGTGATGATGAACTGTGTTGTCTTCATTTGGCCATGAAGAGAAAAACAACTTATGTATTCAATTCTTCTCGGATCCGGTTCCAGAGTTCCCAGCTGGTTGGGAGTCAGAGGTCCTCGAATGAAGTTAGATGACAATATCCAACATGACCTGTGAAAGCAGCAAAGAAGACCTCTTCAGAAGAGTTCACTCTAAGCCATTCATCTACCAGCTAAGCGTCATTTTACAGCCTGTCTCTCTTTGGCTGTGTCAGAGCACAATGAAAACCAGACAAGCGAAAGGTGCTAGTTATAATATTTATTAAGAACAGTGTCCACGGGAGCAAGCAGAATCATAAACCGGAACGAGCCAGAGTCAGGAGCCGGAGTGGGTAGTCGCCCCCCAGCCAGGTCAGGAACACAGAGATCAGCGTCGTCAGGAACCAGCCAGGAGCAGGAGCCAGGAAATCAGCGTTGTCAGGAACAAGCCAGGAGAAGAAGCAAGAAGAGAATGTCAGCCGGGATCGGGTCATACACGGAATCAGGATACTCGGAGCAGCAGGAAAGCACTAGCAGAAAGACCACGCAAGGGCAGACTGGACTGAGTGGTATATATATATATATATATATATATGGTGAGTGGGGTGACATCATCACTCAGAGACAGGAAAATCCCATCTGACTCACTCAGATGATGCTCTTCTGTCTGGCCACAAGAGGGAGCCTGGGAGTAGTGAGCAACGTTCCAGAGTCTGTTTGAGCAAGTAAGGAAACACAGGTGAGTAAAATGGCAGCTGGCAAACCAGTAAAGTCAGTGTAGAACTCTGACAGGCTATCCTTAACCTGACAAGGACGGGCTCAAGTGAAGGTCTCTGAGGGTCTTTTCATGTATTTACACCACTTTGTGGTAAATGAAACCTTTACCAGCCTGCTCCCTTCTTTTTCTTTTTTAATTTGCAAACAATGTCAAGCAGTGTTGGAATATTTTCCTCTTGACATCTTTCTATTTACACACAATAAATCATCCCGTTCAAGTCTGAGCAGTTCCAATTAAATTATTAAATGAGCAAAATGTTCGAGATAACTTTTCACACGGCTCGGAGTGCTAATAACGCCGCTTATTGCTTGATTGTTTTGCAGGTTTTGGTGTTAATCAATCAGGATCGTAATTGAATACATCAGATTACAGGTTGTTGCATCTCTTCCGAAAATCACTTCACGTTCGTCTATGTAACCCTTTCCGCCGCCCGATCCCGAATAAGGAGGTGGTTGCCATTCCCCGCGCGCGGCCGCCGCACCGCTTAGCCGCCCTCGCATCAGCAGTTTTCACCGTTGACAAGTTTTAATTTATAATCAGCTTTCTTGTACTTCTTAACACAGCAATCAAAAAAAAATCTTAAGACCTTGAGGAGATAAAGAAAATTAAGGCTATTAACATGTCCTAGGATTGTTTAATTTACTCGTCATAAATTATTCTGAATGTGAAACGTTGGGATGAAAAGGGCCAAAGGGAGCTGAAGGTTTGACTGACAGTCGTAGATTAGTCAAGGACAATACAAGTCTTTTTTCCTAATTAGCTTATTGGGCATACTGACATTTCCACTGTGTTATTATTTAGCCAACAGATAATGGGTATAATAATAGCAAACAGTCCGACATCAGTTTAATTTCTGAAAACACTTTGAACGCTCGGAAAAGAACCATCTTGAATGCTAATTGTGAACAAACTCATTCTTTCGAGATCCCCGCCGCCTCCAATGATGACGGCCTCAAAAGTGAGAACAAATAATGAGATAAAGTTGTAGGAAAAGAACAAGTTCGAGACGTTATCGCGTTTCTAAGGGGGGCTCGGCTGTCTAAGCAAAATCAACAGAAAATATTTTTGTTTTTTTTTATGTGGACATTGTGTTCATGATCATCAAATTGACGATGTGAATTCACATCTTGACCAAATTCCTGTAATAACCAATCACTTTTAGAAACTGACATATCTGTATGCATGTCACACCGCTTCTACCCCTGGCTTCAATCCCCCACCCCTTTCTGCTGATCCCTCCACTGGCTTCCACTCACCTAACGAGTAATATTCAAAATCCAAACAACATACAAAGCCATACACACCAACCTCATCTCAAAATATCACCCAAACCATTCTGTTTGCTCCTCCCAAGATCTCTAGCTCCCTTATCACCTCCTCTCATACGCGACTCTGAGCCTCTCCCATCCTCTGAACTCTCTGCCCCTTTCTGTCCGGCTATTGCCTGCTCTGCTAGCAATCCCTAAAAACTCATCTCTTCAATGAAGTCTATTCCACCTCAACCTAACAACTGAACTTTTACCTTCTCCATCAACTCATCCCCCCACAGCTATTACCTTTTGTATGCTCTCACGGGCAGGGTCCTTCTAACTCTTTATTTATTTTTCTAACTGAATCGTCTCCCTTTAAATTGTAAAGTGCTACACAAAGTGATGGTGCCATATAAATCCTGTATAATAAGAATAATCTGAAGCAATTCTGTGATGGAACACCATCAGTCTTGATATTAAAGTAGACCAAACATCAGATCTATTTTTTTTAATGTAAAGTGTATGCATGATAAGTAATGTGTCAGTGTGGCACTTTCGGGTATTTATTGCCTCTCAGCTCCCTTTTTTTAAAGGCTTCATCCATTAATGGGATGTATAAGTCTTCTGCGTTCTAGCCAAACCCAAAACTAGGCCATAATGACACCAAATATATATATTAAATGGCTGTCATACTGGTTCTCTCCAATTGTCATTTAAAGGAGAACTATGGGGTCAGTGCTATTCCACCATAGTTCTCCTCAGGGTAACGGGAGGACATAAACTAGCGTCCTCCCATGACCCAAAGCTCAGTATATAGAGAGCTACAGCTCGCTATATACTGAGACCGCCGCATTCGGGACGGATCCCGACATTACTGTCGAGATCCACCCAGCTGTGTGATTGACAGCTGGCTCTGCCTAACTAGAGGCAGGACTAGCTGTACCCGCCCCCTCCCCCGTCCGTTCCTCCAGTCAGCGCTGGAGGATCGGAGCGGGGGCGGAATCCCTGCAGGGAGCCATGAGTGACAGTCACGGCTCTCTGCAGGGAGATGATCGGGAAGTGAGCAAGCGACGGTATGTGTTCGCTCACTTCCCGATCTATTGAGCCGACCTGTGAAAGTGTCATTGTCACGCATCGGCTCGAACTATGAGGATGAGTGATTTTCCCTCACCTCATAGTTCTCCTTTAATACTATGCAGATAATGTAACATTTGGTAACAGCAATACATTTCTGAGGATGAAAGGCAAAAGATTGATTGTTGATTCTTTTGAAAAAAGAAATCCTGATTTAAATTATAACAAAACGCAAAAACATTTTTTGGACAGAGTGGATAGATTTAAACTTGACATGTTTTGGGGGTAGATAGATTTGGATAGAGTGGTCTGTGTCCTTGTTAGGGAGATTCTCCTTCTCTAATTGTTCTGATCACCAGTGTCACAAGAAATGAAAGTGAGGGCAAATCAAAAACTTTTCCTTTTCACCACAACAGGAGTAGACCGGTGGTCTTCCACAGAGCACAGCTGTTCCTGTCTAAGAGGGGATCCTCAAAATGGAAAGATACAGGCGGTCCCCGGGTTACATACAAGATCGGGACCGGAGGTTTGTACTTAAGTTGAATTTGTATGTAAGTCGGAACAGGAACATTTTTTAAGTGTATCTCCAGCCAAAAAAACATTTTTTAGTTTTGGATAGCATAGGGAAGGGTCACGTTTGTTTTGCTGTCTGTTCCTGTTGTTCAGACGATTATAATATAATATAATAAACAAAATGTTTTATTTAAAATGACACACCAAAAAAAAGTTTTTTTCTATTTTTAATTTTTATTAAAGGAGAACTATGGGGTCAGGGCTTTTCCCCATAGTTCTCCTCAGGGTAACGGGAGGAATGTTTTTATTTGTTTGCATTTTAATTTTTTATGAATTTAACTTTTTTTTACATTTTTTTGTCTTTTTTTAATTTAATTTTTTAATTTTTTTAAACTTTTTTTTATTTATTTTTTTATTTTAATGCTGGGAGCAATAACCAGCCTGCTATTGGATATTTAAAATTGCAATAGCCAATAGCAGGCTGGCTATTGCATCTGCCCTCTGTCTGCTGTCAATCAGCAGAGGAAGGGCCTGAAGGAGAAAGTTCTCTATCAGGTTCTCCCATGCTGATTGACAGCAGGCAGTGGGCGGGTGCAATAGCCAGCTTGCTATTGGCTATTGCATTTTACAATATCCAATAGCAGGCTGGGTATTGCTCCCAGCCTGCAGATGAAGATGAGGCAGGGGGGTGGGGCAGAGGTGCCGCGGCCGGACGCGTGAACGGAGAAGCCGACGGACCAGGGGAGGACAGCAGCGGAGGTACGTGGGGCAGCGGAGCAATGCAGCGGTCTGTGTCCCAGTTGCCTCCGCCAACACAGGCGGGGAGAACAACGGGGGATTTGAAGGGACACAGGCCGCTGCAGCCACAGTTCTCCTAAATGTACCGGCGGCTGACGGTACATTTAGGAGTACTGCGGACCCCGTTCGTAAGTACGGATTGTCCGTAAGTCGGACGTCCGTAACCCGGGGACTGCCTGCATCCTGTTATTTCCAGTTGCGTCTGCAGAAAATCTCCCTAATAAAAAAATGACAACAGGCAGCAGTCCTCCCCTACTCTATCCAAAATTAAAAACAAAAAAAAGGTTTTTCTTTAGATATGCTTTCAAATAAAATGTTTCCCTTTTTAATCCACAGTTCAAGTAATCTAGTCTGTAGCTCTGGGACAAAGCAGGATTGTTAAAGAGAGAGGGAAATGATTTGTTTGACCTCTACCAGAATATCAAGGTGGACAACATGACCTGATCTGTGCTTTGGAGTCATCCACATTAGCTATTCTGTGGTCTCAGGAACAAGGAGCCAACTTCTCTTGGGGCCTGCCAAGTTCTAGGTCTCTTGGAGAAGATGGAGACAAGATGTGCCAATTTCATAATTTTCTTCATTCAATATTTAGCTTTTAAAAGGAGAACTATGGGGTCAGTGTTTTCCCCCATAGTTCTCCTTAGGGTAACGGGAGGACACAAACTAGCGTCCTCCCGTTACCCTAAGCTCAGTATACCGCGAGCTACAGCTCCCTATATACTGAGACGCCGCAGCCGGAGCGGATCCCGACTTAGACATCGGGATCTGCCCAGCTGCTTGAGTGACAGCTGGCTCTGCCTATCTAGAGGCAGAGCCAGCTGTACCCGCCCCCTCCCCGTCCGTTCAGCCAGCCAGCGCTGGCAGATCAGAGCGGGGAGAGGGGAATCCAGCCCCTCCCCCTGTCACGGTAGAGAGCCGTGACAGAATCGAGAGGTGAGCGAACACCGGTATTTGTTCGCTCACCTCCCGATCTACTGAGCCGACCTGTGTCAGTCTCATTTTCACAGGTCGGCTAGAACTATGAGGTGAGTGAAAAGCACCCCCCCTCCCCCCCTCATTGTTCTCCTTTAATTAATTTAAACAAATAAATGACAAGAGAAAGGATAGTCAAAGTGTCTACAAACAATAAGGAGCTAAGACACTCAGTGAGTAAACCTGTTGGAAACATGGCATTTAGTAGCAGTACAATGTATCAAGGCAGAGCAGTAATTTGCCTTATAAACCTATGTATAATGCCGCAGGTGTCGGGCTCCAGGCACATTGAGTGTTGAACTGCCATAAGAAAATATTGATCATGTACATGCTGAGACTCTAAGACATACATTTCACTTGATGTACTATAAAGATGCAGGAGCCTTGCCCAAATAATGACAATATGAACCTGTTCACAGGCTTTCAATGGACATGTAGTGCCCCCAGGGCTGGATTTACTCTCTCTGCTGCCCCAATGCCAGGTTCCAGGCTGCATACAAGTGATCTTGTTGACATGGTGGTGGCATTTCTGCTGTACATTTAGCCCTGCTTGCATAAAGCAGGGCTAAATGTACATAGTTAGTTACATCGTTAGTCAGGTTGAGAAAAAGACACAAGTCCATCAAGTTCAACCTATAGTGGAAAACAACTATCAGTCCGGCACCTGGAATTGCATGTCCCTTCATCTGGAGATAGGAATTCCACACCCAAGGCCAGGCCTCAGTTGGCTTTGTGGGAAATCCGGCCCTGAGTGCCCCCTTCCTGCAATATGTCTGTGACTGTTCTCATTCATCCAGGTCATGGTATATTTGCAAAAAAATAAATCAAGCTAGTGGAATGACCAACTAAACGTCTTCAAGAAAAATACAGCAAGTCCGGTTGCCTAGATTTATTTTTGCAGATACCCCTTTCTGCAGGTTCACGAATTGATAGCACTCTCAGGGTGTACTTCCACAAACTCCAGTAATGGGAGGTCTAAGACCAGAAGCCATTACTTTTAGATCACCTCTGCACAGGACTGCTATTGTCCTTGGGCAATTTTCTCTTCTACTCTCGAGGAGCCCCTTTTGTACCAGTAGTTCAAGGCCTCAGCCTCCCAAGTCCCATTGCATGTCAGACCCCATTAAAGGTCTGGGCCGACAGCTGCACAACACCATGACAGAGCAGGGAAACCCGTTTACTTCAGACTGTGCCATTCACTCCTAGCAGGCCAGCTATTCGTTTCGCCACCAGAGCCATTTCCATTGTCACTATTTTCAATTCATAGGCCTAACCTCACTTTCCAGAGAAATAAAGGGGACCAAGTCCAACTTTGTCTTTGCATCAACATTTACTTAATATAAGAACTTCTTTGAAACAGTTTGTCATCACGCAACTTCAATCGTGTCACAATCCTCCAACCAAATTCTCAACTTGCAGAGTTTAGATTCATTACCCACAATGTGAAGAAAGCTCATTCCTGTTCCTCTTCTTGGCTAATTCCTCCAACTATCCTTGCAAAGCTCCAAGGAAAGTCCCAGCTTCCTCCCAAAAAGGGAAGCTCCCCTACAGGGTCAATCACATTGTCTCTCAAGATAGGGGTCCTCTCTTAGCACTAGTGTGTAAAACCTCTCCTCCTCCTGATACTTCTGCACCACCACTGTCCACTGGCAGCTGCTCTCGCCTCTTCCTCCTCCTCTTGACTTCTCCTATGGCCACCTATATCCCTGGAGGGCAAGAAGAAATGTACCAGCCCAACCTATCTAAAAGGGGCAGGGCCCCAAAACATGTCAAGTTTGAATGCACCTAGAATACAATCTCAGTCACACTTTTTGCACAGCTTGGGATGTTTTGGGATGTTGGTCCTTCCAGTGTCCACTGGAATCCGTCTTGGCCTTTTCCCTCTCCTATTGCTGGCTTCTCAGTGAAAGAGTTTCAGCCGTTGTTGGCTCAACCTGGTGTTCCTCTGGATGAATTATCTCTGTGATATGACCTGATCAAGTCACTTTATTGTAAGTGCAATTTTGCTCTTTACATTTATTAAAGTAGTTTTATCTGCACTTTCCAGTACATTCGGTTTTCTTCACTTTTGTGGCCTTACAGACAGATGTAACGTGTATTTGACATCAGATTGAGGTGCTTCTGCCATCATTCAGAATTCATTGTAGGTGCAGCTGACCTACATTTTGACCTGCTTCAGCTGCTTTTTGCATTCCCATAGACTTGCATGCATAGAGAATCAGTTCCGGAGCAAACAAAATCCCATCCACACAGGCCAAAAATCTACTTATGTTGCAATATGCAAGGCCATGGCTTGAAGGAGTATGGCCTAATGCAGGGGTAGCCAAACTCCGGCCCTCCAGCTGTGGTGGAACTACAAATCCCATGAGGCATTGCAAGATTCTCACAGCCACAGACATGATTCCTGGAGAGAGATGCATCATGGGATTTGTAGTTTCACCACAGCTGGAGGGCCGGAGTTTGGCTACCCCTGGCCTAAGGTATGACAATATGGAGTAAGGTATGACAAAATGGAGTAAGGCAGGACAAAATGGAGTAAGGTATGACAATATGGAGTAAGATATGACAATATGGAGTAAGGTATCCATATTAAAAAGGGGATGTATTGCAGGGACAAGTCTATAATTTTGCCACTTTATAGATCATTGGTTCGACCTCATCTGGAGTACGCGGTCCAGTTCTGGTCACCAGTACTAAGAAAAGATGTCCTTGAGTTGGAAAAAGTCCAGCGGAGGGCAACCAAACTAATTAGGGGTATGGAGGACCAGAGCTACGAGACAAGGCTACTAAATTTAAACATGTTCACATTGGAGGTGAGGAGATTAAGGGGGGATATGATTTACATGTACAAAATGTTCAATGGTGGTAGCAACATTAGCGATAAACTGTTTAAAATTAACTCC
>NW_017307511.1:280392-309181 GCF_000935625.1 Nanorana parkeri
TATAATCATCTTACGAGTGCTTCGTCTTTTCTCCTTGAAGACTATAAGTGGACAGTTCAGCACTGATTACACAAACATGGTCCGCTGTTGTCACCATCAGACAACCCACCCTTACAGATGCCATGCTGCCATTAATGGAGTGTATGTAGGCAGGAAGTGAATCCGCAGAACTGAGATGTAATACAAAATGAAAAAAAGGTGAAAATAAAATGTTATGAAAGAAAAGAAAAGGCAATTGTTGATGACACGCAGAGAAAGCTAAATGTCATCCAGTTATGGTTTAGATCTCCTATTACCAGGGCTGCTGGATAAACATTTCTCAGCATCGAGATATCATTCCAATGTATCGCGGACACGTAGCTTTCTGATCAGCCCTTCTGAGAAGTGGGAGGATTAGCGCAAAGCTGCAATTGTCCTCCCCGCCACCCAGCCCAATCAATACCTGTGAAGGGGCAATCAGGCTGATTCAAGGCTTGATCTGATGTTACCCGGTCCTGATGCAAACACTCCACCATCCGGAGCACGATGGGCTGATTCATAACTTACCAGCCGGCTCACATTTTTTTTTTCTATTTCTGAACATTTTTCAATTTGCAATTTTTTTTGTTACAATAAAGACCCTTGTTGCTCCACTCTCGAGAGAGTTGGTCTTTGTTGACCAATTAAAAGATGAATGCGGGCAATTAATCTTGTGATTTCCATTTACTGTCGCGCTGTTCCCGTAATAAAAATTAAAAATGTTTTTTTTGCCTTTAAACACACCAGGGTCTGAAAATAAAATAAATATTGAAGGTTATCAAAAGACTTGTTAGAAAAGCGACATCAAAGGCTCGGTTTTTTTTTTCCTTTTGAAGATTCTAATGTTAATATATTTTCATATTTACAAAGCTAGTGTCTCCATTGATATCAAAGTGAGCGTCTCAAAACAATATGGATGAACAATGAAAAAGATCTTTTCTACAAAGGACGCGGAGAAGGCTGCTGAGACAGCTACACACTAATTACGATCGTAAAGACTACAAAAAGAATTTGGAAATAAGTGGCATGATATGCCTGAAAAAACAAAAACAAAGTGCTTTATGGGACGGAGAATAACGAGTGACTCCACATGTTTCATCAACTGCATTATAACTAGGAGTGTAACCAATCAACAAGCTGGAGAAATATTGGGGCTTTTCTAAGGAAATACGGGCCTGGACGTACAGTTGTATCCTGTGTATTGTTGGCTTGTGGTCAGTGGCGGAACTACCAAGGTCGCGGCCGCGACCGGGCCCTGGAGTTCCCCCACTTGGAGGGGGCCTAAGACAGGAGGAAGGGGCCCCTGGTAACCGCTGATTACCAGGATATTAATTATCCCGGTAACCGCTAATGTCAGTCCCGGGACCTCTTTTCCTCCTGTCCCGGGCCCTACGTGCTTCACGCTGCTCCACTCACCTTGTTCCGGGCGCAGCGTGAAGTATGACCCAGCCGGCGCAGCAGCCAATGAGTGGGAGCGGTGTTATCCCCGCCCCCTCATCACGCAGAACTGCTGCCGAATAAAGAGCTGCTGTGGACACGAAGGGGGAGATAGGGAGCTGGAACTGTGAAGGTGACATGGGGTCCGGGAGCGAAAAGCTTGGGACATGAAGGGGGAGATGAGGGGAAGCTGGGGACATGGAAGAGGAGAGTGTGAGGTCATGGAGAGGAGAGCTGGGGATAAGAAGGGGAGAAGCTGGGGACATGAAGGGGGAGATATAGAGAGCTGAGAATATGAAGGGGACATGGAAGAGGAGAGAGTGGGGTCAGGGAGCTGAAAGCTGGGGATGTGAAGGGGGAGATGGTGAAGCTGAGGACATGAAGGGGGAGATGAGGGGAAGCTGGGGACATGGAAGAGGAGAGTGTGGGGTCCGGGAGCAGAAAGCTGGGGACATGAAGGGGGAGATAATGGGGAGCTGGGGACATGAAAGAGGAGAGTGTTGTTTTTTTTCTTGTCTAAAATGTGTTTAAAAAAAGAGATGGGAAGAGCCTACGGACATGCTACTAGAAGGTTCAGAGCCTATGGGCATGCTACAAGAGATGGGAAGAGACTATGGGCATGCTACAAGAGATGGGAAGAGCCTATGGGCATGCTACAAGAGATGGGAAGAGCCTATGGGCATGCTACAAGAGATGGGAAGAGCCTATGAACATGCTACTAGAAGGTTCAGAGCCTATGGGCATGCTACAAGAGATGGAAAGAGCCTACGGACATGCTACTAGAAGCTTCAGAGTCTATGAGCATGCTACAAGAGATGGGAAGAGCCTATGGGCATGCTACAAGAGATGGGAAGAGCCTATGGGCATGCTACAAGAGATGGGAAGAGCCTATGGGCATGCTACAAGAGATGGGAAGAGCCTATGAACATGCTACTACAGGGTTCAGAGCCTATGGGCATTGCGTCTCTTGAGACAGGAAGTGCAGGCAAATCTCCCCGATGGGAACATATAGAGAAATAAAAACCTGGAATGTAACAAATGTTTAAACAAGTATTTTATTTCAAACAGTGACAGTTGTTTTATGATACTCGGCGCTTCAGGAATTGAAATGCCATTCAGTTGGAAATTACATTTATAACTGTTAGAAGAGAACTCTTGGCTTCCCCTTTGCTTCCATAAAACATTTGCCATCAATATAAAGAGCAAATAATGTGTATTTTCACCTTTTTCCAATTTTAAATGAGAAATGTACAAATCATCAAAATGAAAAGTTGTCATGGTTTAACTTAAATCTGACCTCCGTCCTTCCCTTCAGTCTTCTATCTGACCTCCGTCCTTCCCTTCAGTCTTCTATCTGACCTCCGTCCTCCCCTTCAGTCTTCTATCTGTCCTCCGTCCTTCCCTTCAGTCTTCTATCTGACCTCCGTCCTTCCCTTCAGTCTTCTATCTGACCTCCGTCCTCCCCTTCAGTCTTCTATCTGACCTCTGTCCTTCCCTTCAGTCTTCTATCTGACCTCCGTCCTTCCCTTCAGTCTTCTATCTGACCTCCGTCCTTCCCTTCAGTCTTCTATCTGACCTCCGTCCTTCCCTTCAGTCTTCTATCTGACCTCCGTCCTTCCCTTCAGTCTTCTATCTGACCTCCGTCCTTCCCTTCAGTCTTCTATCTGACCTCCGTCCTTCCCTTCAGTCTTCTATCTGACCTCCGTCCTTCCCTTCAGTCTTCTATCTGACCTCCGTCCTTCCCTTCAGTCTTCTATCTGACCTCCGTCCTTCCCTTCAGTCTTCTATCTGACCTCCGTCCTTCCCTTCAGTCTTCTATCTGACCTCCGTCCTTCCCTTCAGTCTTCTATCTGACCTCCGTCCTTCCCTTCAGTCTTCTATCTGACCTCCGTCCTTCCCTTCAGTCTTCTATCTGACCTCCGTCCTTCCCTTCAGTCTTCTATCTGACCTCCGTCCTTCCCTTCAGTCTTCTATCTGACCTCCGTCCTTCCCTTCAGTCTTCTATCTGACCTCCGTCCTTCCCTTCAGTCTTCTATCTGACCTCCGTCCTTCCCTTCAGTCTTCTATCTGACCTCCGTCCTTCCCTTCAGTCTTCTATCTGACCTCCGTCCTTCCCTTCAGTCTTCTATCTGACCTCCGTCCTTCCCTTCAGTCTTCTATCTGACCTCCGTCCTTCCCTTCAGTCTTCTATCTGACCTCCGTCCTTCCCTTCAGTCTTCTATCTGACCTCCGTCCTTCCCTTCAGTCTTCTATCTGACCTCCGTCCTTCCCTTCAGTCTTCTATCTGACCTCCGTCCTTCCCTTCAGTCTTCTATCTGACCTCCGTCCTTCCCTTCAGTCTTCTATCTGACCTCCGTCCTTCCCTTCAGTCTTCTATCTGACCTCCGTCCTTCCCTTCAGTCTTCTATCTGACCTCCGTCCTTCCCTTCAGTCTTCTATCTGACCTCCGTCCTTCCCTTCAGTCTTATATCTGACCTCCGTCCTTCCCTTCAGTCTTCTATCTGACCTCCGTCCTTCCCTTCAGTCTTCTATCTGACCTCCGTCCTTCCCTTCAGTCTTCTATCTGACCTCCGTCCTTCCCTTCAGTCTTCTATCTGACCTCCGTCCTTCCCTTCAGTCTTCTATCTGACCTCTGTCCTTTCCTTCAGTCTTCTATCTGACCTCCTTCCTTGCCTTCAGTCTTTTATCTGAACCCCATCCTTCCCTTCAGTCTTCTATCTGACCTCCGTCCTTCCCTTCAGTCTTCTATCTGACCTCTGTCCTTCCCTTCAGTCTTCTATCTGACCTCTGTCCTTCCCTTCAGTCTTCTATCTGACCTCTGTCCTTCCCTTCAGTCTTCTATCTGACCTCTGTCCTTCCCTTCAGTCTTCTATCTGACCTCTGTCCTTCCCTTCAGTCTTCTATCTGACCTCTGTCCTTCCCTTCAGTCTTCTATCTGACCTCTGTCCTTCCCTTCAGTCTTCTATCTGACCTCTGTCCTTCCCTTCAGTCTTCTATCTGACCTCTGTCCTTCCCTTCAGTCTTCTATCTGACCTCTGTCCTTCCCTTCAGTCTTCTATCTGACCTCTGTCCTTCCCTTCAGTCTTCTATCTGACCTCTGTCCTTCCCTTCAGTCTTCTATCTGACCTCTGTCCTTCCCTTCAGTCTTCTATCTGACCTCTGTCCTTCCCTTCAGTCTTCTATCTGACCTCCGTCCTTCCCTTCAGTCTTGCACAGTTGTACCGGCTCCTCTCCTCCCCCTCTGATATCACTGCACACTGGGAGCTTCTCACAATGTGCATTCAAATCTAGAGCCATGCAAAAAGTCAGAGAGTAAGCCCAGCATCATGTAATATTTTAATCCTTAGCCTGGCCCCACCCCTCTCGTTGGATTTCAGTTCTATCAATCATGGAGGCTCTGCATCCCATGTAAGCATTATCTATGGAGGTCTGGATGCAAATACATCCTGCCTAGGAATGCCCACTCCTCCATAATGTAACCCACCCATCAAGGCACTTTGATGTTTGCATAACTCCTCCTCCCAAGAGCCAGCCCATTGCTTGCATGAGTGCTGAGGGCTCTTGAGAGGAGTACTAAGGGAGGGTGCAGTGATATGTATGTATAGCATCCTGCCGGCCCTTCCCACCAGCCATGATCTGCCCGCATTGCATAGAAAAGCACAACATTCCAGTGGTGACCTCACTGTGTCTAAAATAAGGTATGTAATGAAAACGGAAACATTTAATGTATGAATGTCATTAGCATGTTAATGAGTGGGGGAGGGGCCAGGGAAGACCAAATAGAAGCAGATTAACTAAGCTTTAATAAAAGAAAAAAAACAGCCGACTGACTCAGCCCCGAAGAACCAGAAACTTGCAGGTCAGAGTCTGTAAACTTCAGCTGTCTAAAATATTTACGGGCGTTGGGTCTATATAAAAAAATAAAATAACCTAAATGGCACTGAGAGAAAAAAAACCCAAAATTGTGATGTTCTTTCCTATCATAAAACCAATCAGAGAATCCGACAACATACCCCAAGGACATGTCTAGACCGTCTGTGAAATCACAGAGAGCAAACCAAATTTAAGAAGGCACTGAGATGAAAATTACAAGAATTTTACAAATTTAAACTATATTGTGGCAGAAGACGGTCTATTTATATCGGAGCCCGTGGGGGGAACGGGAGCTAAATTGGGTGAAGTAGAAAAAGTAACTAACAAAAATTGATGTTATAAAGTAGAAACCAGCAAGGAAAATGTAAAGGGAAGAACTTTACTTTCGACAGAAGAACACGCTAAGGTTTGGTTTTTATTTTATTTTCAGAAACTTCAAAAAGTGGACCTGTCCCTGGGAAACCCAACATAAGGAATTGACACAATGTGGCCAAAGGTTTGTGGACACCTGACCATCATACCTTCATCAGCTGGGTGGATGTCCCATTCCAAAACTATGAACATTAAAGGTCAGGTTTAATCTGCTTATATTTTGCCTTCCCTGGTTCCTCCTTCTCCCTCATCAACATCAGTTTCCTTTATTTCCATCTCATCACTGGGTCATCTCTATGCAATGCAGGCAGATTCTGGCTGGAGTGGGGCCAGCTGGGTGCTGTACATAGCTTCCTGAGAACAGGGGCATCTCGAGGCCGGGTGTCGCCCGGAGCGGAGATTGGGTGACACCCCGCCGTGACATCATTGCACATGCGCGTGACGTCACCACGCGCGTGCGCAATGACCCCGGTCATCTAATTGATGCCAGCCTGCAGCCATCTTACCGATGGCTACAAAGTGCAGTTCTTCCCATTCCATTACACATTATTTCTCAAGCCCTGAGGAAGGGGGTGTCCATTTCCATACAAACTTGTAGGCTGTATCGGGCATTTCTTGGCAACTTCAAACAATCCAGACAAACTACCAGTCCACTTTACTGAGGGTTGCTTGGTACCTATGTCCAGCCTCCCACCCAGCTCTCTGATGTCACTGGTTGCCAAGAGTTGGTCAGGACACAAGCCAGAGCTTCCTGCTCAGCTGCTGGCAACAAGTGACGTCTGTGAGCTGGGTGGGATGCCGGGCAGAGCGCCCCAAGTTGCTAAGAGCTCTTAGCAACTGTGCATGCTATGGCTGGCAAGGGGGTGGCAGGCACAACTGCTGCCCCCATGATAACTCAAATGATAGGGATGGCCCTGCTGGTGGGATCTAGGACAACATAACGCCACACCATGTGAATATGTAAGTGAACTGTCCTATTGGTAGTCCATTGTACTATGTCCTAAGGTCTGATTTACCCATGGCTGTTGGTGAGTTTTGATCCTTGAGACACAATAATGCTGAATCCAGAAAATGTGAAATGTGATACAAAGAATGGATTCTGCTGAAACAAAGTATCTGCCTGATCTGGTCTACACCATGGGATTCGCCCCCTACTGGGACTACAACCACTGAAGTGGCCACCTACAATGGGTATAAAGATGTACTTGTGTGAACTATGGAATGAGCTTGTTGGGCTGTATGGAAAGTCTGGCTGCTATGTGGATTTGCTATTGATGTATGGGATCCTCTATCATTGGAGGAGGGGACATCACTTTTGAATACGTTTAGCACTAAAGTGCTTTACTATGAACATCCACCACTCTTGTTGTGTCACAGCAACCATCTTTAATCCCAATTGACTCTTCCTGTGTCTAGTTTAGAATCCTGTTATTACCACTTATGGTACAGCCAGGTAAGTGGGCGCACTGTTGGGATACTTTGGGTTATTGGGTTATTTTGTGTTGGGATTGACATGTATGGGCATTATTCTTCCCATTGGGGGTGTATGGTTGTTACATGTATTTTCCTGAATTATTAAAAGTTGTAAGAAAGTGACATGTGCTCTAATCTTGAGTTGTTGGCTACATTTACACTGCTACATTAAAGCTCATCTCTGGGCAAATATCACATGCGGAGGTGAGGTGCGGCCACGACTGGCAAGCGAATACTCTGTTATCTGCTATCTTGTCACTTTCTGTGAGCTTAACTGGAAGCAAAAGTAAAGTTAACTTTTTTAGTAAGCTGAAAAGGAGTGGAAGTTATGGGGGGGGAGGAGTGCAGGAACCACATCTAAGGACTATTCCATTCATCTTCTAGTTTCAAAATGTAAACCTGTAGGGGATGGTGGACCTTGAATGTACAGTGAATAGATGATCAGTGAACAGGACTGAGCGTACTAAATCCCAGATTAAAGTAAAACTGAAGTCAAAACTTTTTTTTTTTAGTTTTGGATGTAGTAAGTGAGCGTTATGATCTGTGCCCCATTTCCCTTCACCTCCTGTTGGCTAGCCACAAGAAGAAGTGAGAGGAAATCCCTGGTGGTCACCAGAACTAGTGTCTCCATTGGAAGATTTTTCAAGTTCTGAGGGCAACCCAAAATTTGGGATTTTCTTTCACCTGCAGTGATCACATTCACCAAGACAAATAGAGAGGGTGAATCTCCCTAACTGGGATACTGACAGCAATACAAACTTGATAAGGGGTCTCATCCCTCTCTACACAATCCACAACTGAAAAATAAATTAACAGGGTTATTCACAAAAGGGTGAAGAGTTTGGAGAAGGGAACAATTTAGGCCAAAATAGCTGATTTGGAAAAATTCTCCATTTCAGCTCACTTTCCAGTTCAGCGATGTTGTCCTAGATTGTTCCCTTCTCCGGCCTTCTCCAAACTCTTCACTCTTTTGTGAACAACCCAGAAAGTTTTGACTTCAGTTGCACTTTGAGTCAACGATTTGCTGTTTGAGAATAAAAGATGTTCAGAAGCAAAGAACACAGCGAAATAAAACCTGCGGCGAGCGTGTACTTACCATTGTACTAGAGGAACAAGAAAAAAAATACAAATACATATATATATAAATGTATTTACTACCCAGGTGTATGTATTCTGTATTTTGTTTTAGATACATAATATATATATTGTATCTTTTAAAAAATTAATTCAGTAGATACACTTGGGTAGTAAATGAATTCTCACACCTTGAGAAAGTTAAGCCCGCCGTCTTCCTCTACAACATGACCTCGCGTCACCCCGGCCGCTGATGGGAACGGTAAGGTGGGATTAACTTGTTTGTGGCGACGGCGTACACGGCTTGTCCTCTTATCCCTCGAAAACTCCCTCTCTGCGTTCTCTTATCCCTCCGGGTTGTCAGAGGTTTTGAGATTCAGTTGCAACAAATCTGAGATTGGGAAATAAGACTCAGAACCATGGCGGCTAACGAGATGAGATGCTTCACATCATCCCTCTGCAGGAATTGCTTACTGTTTCATATTTCATCCATATTTCATTATTTCATTTGGAAGGTGGAAAAAAAATAAAAATAAACTGTCGGGGGAACGCTGGGCCCCGCTCCGCCTGCGTCCACGGACAAAAACACAGTTTTAGTGTCAGCTAAAAGTTTGTGTAAGCCGCCGGCAAACGTTGTTCGGTGACAACAGAAAATGAGACTGTCACAGGTCGAGAGGTGAGAGAACATATACCAGCGTTCGCTCACTTCTCGCTCCTGCCACGGCTCTCTGCCATGACAGGGGAGGGGCTGGATTCCCCCCTCCGATCCTCTAGCGCTGACTGGTGAAACGGATGGGGGAGGGGGCGTGTACAGCAGGCTCTACCTCTAGATAGGCAGAGCCAGCTGTCACTCACGCAGCTGGGCGGATCCAGACATAATTGTCGGGATCCGCTTCAGCTGCCGCGTCTCAGTATATAGGGAGCTGTAGCTCGCGGTATACTGAGCTTAGGGTGACGGGAGGACGTTTGGCTTGTATCCCCCCGTTACCCTAAGGAGAACTATGGGGAAAAGCCCTGACCTCATAGTTCTCCTTTAAGACCACCAACGTTTAGGAAAATTTATCTTCCCAGGTATCGGCACACAACAGGGTTTAAGAGCTGAGTGCAATTCTGCCAGATTAAAAAATGTTTGATGTCACTTAAACATTTCCCTACTTGCAGGGTCACACACGTGTCCAGGTATTGATGGGATATTCTGCATGTGCTTTTTTTTTTTTTGTCCTTGCATACTTTTCATACTCTCAGACATACTCTTTGCAAATAAAAAAATATGATTTTCTTGTAGAAAGACAGTAGCCTTTTTCCTGAAGAAGCTGATCTCCGTGAAACGCGTTGAAATTTGTTTTCCTCCCACAGGACTACAAATTAAACTAGGAAGCTGATATCCAGCAAATTGTAACAAGTATCGCAATATAGATAACAATGTGGGAGGATGCGGCTACATCCTATGGTCTCTTTTAGGCAACCTTGTTTGTCTTTCTTTTTTTTTTTAAACTATGCATTTTAAATATATTTAAAAATAAAAATTGTTATACTTTATATAAAAACTAAATGTGTATTATGTGATCATTGAAATACCTTAAAAGTCCAAATCCTCCTTTTTTATTTTTTATGACATTAATTATCAGGATGCGGTACTTCTCCTCTATGCATACCTTGCATACTTTTCAAGTAGCCTACATGAAATTTTGGCAAAATTAGAAATTTTGCTGCTTAACTAATGTTATCTAGAATAAATCACTCTACTAATCCCTACTGGCACCCGTGTGTGCTGCATAGATAGTGAATCATCCCACTGTACCTTCCCAGTAAGTTATAAGGCCCGGTTCACACCTGGGCGTTTTGTAACGCGTCCGTACGCTCTGCAAAACGCTCAAACACCGAAATCCCATTATTTCCTATCGGTATGGTTTACACCTGGGCGTATTACAGGCCGTATGAACGCGCTACAAAACGTCCTACGCCCAAAGAAGTACAGGAGCTTCTTTGGGGTGTTTTTGTCGCACGTTTCCATTGGGATACAGCCAAGTAGCCCTCGGAAACGCGTGTTTGTCGAACCCAGCCTAAAGTGAGCATTTACCATGTGCCTTGTTGGGTCCATACACCTCTAGGGTCTGAAGCTGCCCAGATGCTAAAAAAGGAGGAAATAGGAAAAAAAACAAAACAGATCCCTCCAAAAATGTCAAAGAAAATAAAAATAAATAACTAACTTGAGGAAAGATTCTATTGGTCCACTAAAAGCCATGACTTGAAGTAGACCATCCATGAATATGAAAGGTTTGCTCTATTGAAAGCCCTCCCCCCCCCCACCTCAAAAGCAAATTGCCTACAAAGCATAAATACCTCAGCCCCGGATTCTGATGCTTCCCGGAGACATGGTTGACACTAACATGTTTCACCACTGCCTCTTGGGATAGCCGGAGGCCCAAAATCCTGCCTGGGACCGAAAAGAAAGTCAGTTTCTTGAGAGGGGAAGGGGCTTCGACATGGGGAAAGGGCAAGAAGTAGAGAGAGAGAAAGAAAGAAAGAAGAGAAAGGAGACGGAGAAGGGAGAGGGCAGAGGGAAAGGGGTGGGGAGTGGCCGTGCATTTGGGAAGGACGGGGGGCAGGAGGAGGATGGAAGAAAGATGGATCGGGGTGGGGGGGCAGCAGGGCTTTCTCAATCAGGAGGGTGGGGTGCCACCACGGTCATCAGGAGCAAGAATGCACTCCAGTCCGTTATAGGGCATATTCACATGATATTTCGAGCCCCAGATATTGAGGTTTGGTGACGTCACCCACGCCTCCCAAAGGCCGGAGGCGAGGTTTTTTCTTTTTCTTGGCAACTTTATTTTTTAAACTCCTTTCGTAGGCAATCCTAATTTCAGGGGTGGGCGGCTTCCACTCAAACGGACCATCCATTTTCATGGAAGGTCTGCTTTAAGGACTATTACTTGTCTTCATTTTAGGTGAACAGAATCACCAAACTTTTCAAACTCATCATCCGCCGGTTATTTTCACCGAGGTCGTTAATGGTAAGAAGGAGCAAAGGAATTCCCCAGAGCAACTTTATAACTAGACAAAAACTGTCAAACTTGATATTTCATATAAAAAGTCAAAAAAAATCAATCTCAAACTTTACCTGACATCTATCAGAACCTTAAAGGTGCGGATGGATGTCAGGTATCTGATCCCCCCCCCCTCCCCTTGCCCCATGACACCGCCATACACACAATCTGAAACCACTGTCATTCTCCTGGGTACTTTCAGATCTGAGGATCTCCTGAGAGTCAGAGAAAGAGCTATGATGCCATTCTGCTCTCATTCGGCTTTACTTATAGCTCGGCTCTTCTAATATTTCTTTCTTTTATCTTTTAATATATTACATTCCTCATGCCACTTCCTTGATTTTCTTCAATTTGCCGATCTATATTTCAGGCACCGTCCCCTCTACAGTGACCTTGACAAATAATCTAATTTGAGATTCTCAAAGTTCAGCTGGAGATGGAAGTTATCAAATACGAAACCATTGACAAGCTGTCAGTATTTTATGTCAAAGAAAGGTCAGAATAGAGAGCATTAAAAAAAATAAAAAATAAATAAAAACTCCTTCAAACCGATATTCAGTAGTAATAGGATTAACGTTCAACTGCCTGAGATCTTCCATATTTCTCGGGCTGAAGTAGAATGCATTTTCTGCTCCGCATCCTCTAAGATTTTCATCTTGGAGTTCGAAAATGCTCCCTTATTCTCATCCAGGTATTTCTGGAGTGTATCAGCTGGGGATGAGGTTGGGGTTGGAGTCCAACCTGGGTTCAAGGTCAACCCACTTTGTTCTTGGAACCCAACAAACTCGATTTATGTGTTTTATATATTCAACGATCAGCCATAGCATTATGACCACCCACTTAACATTGAGTATGTACCCCACATGTGTCAAACTCAAGGCCCAGGGGCCGAATCCGGCCCACCAGGCCATTTCCTAGACTTCTACTTTCAGATCTAGGTATTAAGTTTTTACTAAAACCAGTGATAATGGAATGCAGAGGCAATTATGATAAAGATTAGATACATTTATATAGTCTTACAGGCCCTTTGAGGGCAACCATAATGTTGATGCGGCCCATGATTAAATTGAGTTTGACACCCCTGATTGGCCCATCGGGGCATGGACTCCACTAGATCTTTTAAGGTCTGCTGTGGTATATTTTTAAACGTCTTTTTTACCAAGCCATCAGTAGAAGATCCTTTAAATCCTGTAACTTGTGAGGTGATCGGCCTCCATGGATCGGACTTGTTTTTGCAGCACATCCCACAGATGATCCATTGGAATGAGATCTGGAGAATGTGGAGGCCAAGTTAACACTTACAACTTGTTGTGTTCCTCAAACCATTCTTCAACCATTTTCCAGGGGTCAGTATGGGCACTAAGACCGGTCTGAGGCTACTCAGGCCCATACGCAACAAACTGGGATGCATACCCTTCTATCAGAAACCAGCATTAACTTTTTCAGCAGTTTGAGCTACAGTAGCTTTTCTATTGGATCGAACTACATGTCCCAACCTTCACTCCCCAGTGCATCAATGAGTCTATTGCTGGTTCACTGGTTTTCTTTCCTTGATAGGCCCTGACCACTGCAGCCCGGGAAAATCCCGCAAGAGCTGCAGTTTTGGAGTTGCTCTGACCCAGTCATCTAGTCATCACAATTTGGCCCTGGGCAAAGTTGCTTAAATCCTTAAGCTTGCCCATTTTTTCTGCTTCCAACACATCAACTTCAGAGACAAAATGTTCACTTGTAGGGCTGCCATCAAACTAATCGATTGTTCGATAATAATGGATTATGAGAATAGTTGTCAACTATCCTTATTATAAATTAGTTGGTTGGATCCGCTAGCTCTCTCCTCCACGCTGAAAGGAGGGCACAGCAAGCAGTGGGCGGGTGCAATAGACAGCCTGCTATTGACTATTGCAATTTTAAATGGCCAATAGCAGGCTGGCTTTTGCACCCACCCACTAACTGCTGTATTTACATTCAGCTGCCGTCTGCAGAGTCTTGCCACTGGCAGCCGTCATTCCCTGGCTGAAGCTATTCAAGCACCATGTGCTTACAATACAATTATTAAGAAAAAATAATAATTATAAAATGTGGGAAAAGTGCTGTATGTGTATAGGCCAATGCCTTGGCTGGAGCTCGTGCAGAAAGGTTCTTGGGCAAACTCACCGGCCCAGGTGGCTCCGTCGGCTAACGAAGGGAAGGGGGGAGGAGTCCGGTGAGGTCACGGACATCGATGTCACCGGGCTCCTCCCCCCTTCCCTTCGTTAGCCGATGAAGCCACTTAGGGACATCGACGTCATGGGACTCCTCCCCCCTTCCCTTGCCGACGGAGCCACTTGGGGAAGGGGGGAGGAGTCCGGTGATGTCGATGTCCGTGACGTCACCCAATCTCCGACGGGACTCCCGGAAGCCGGCGGAGAGGTGAGTATTTTCATTAGCGATCAAAAAACTGTTAATCGATCAAATAGATTAACGATTAATCGAGAAATGAATCGTTAATTTGCACAGCCCTAATATATATATACAATTGCTGCGTTACAAAAGTGCTCTGGAGTGTTTTCTATGGTACATTATCTGACAGGTTCTGTTGAGTAGGCTCCAGAGCCCTTTGTTAGAAGTGTAACATGATTAACTCTGCCTGTTCCTTGGCTTACCAGTCCCTTATGAGTTTGTTAATGAGCTTTGACAAACAAGCTAAGCACTTTCTAAGGGATTCTTTTTCAGCAGGATGTAGCCTGTGCTTTATACCCTGGGCTGGAAGCCTGGGCCCCAAGGAACTAGTCAACTGGGGGCTTGAGTACCTGTAAATAACTGTTTGATCCAAAATAATTCACCAGAGCTATGCGACCCTGAAGTAGGCACAAGGACCTACACTTGTCTGGAATCTGCAGTCAGAGACCTGGTACTCAGCATACATAATACCCGTTTTATGGGAAACTACTTTGCTTGCTGCATGTTTGTGACATTGGTCAAGCCAGAGGCAGTTGTTTCTGTGCTTTGGGTATTTTTGTTTTCTTAACTTGAGTTCTACAATAAAACCAATAAAAACATTCATTGCCTGGACCTGCCTTCTGAAAGAAACTATGTAAGTGTAAATAATGGGAGACAAGGTATCCCCAGTTGGGATTCCCATTTCTATTGCACAAAGTCCAAGTGAGTGGAGGTGCTGCCATAAAGGTGTATCAGGAAACTTCTCACCTTTTGCAGAAGCTCACAATCTTAGTATACCTACGTCCAAAGAATCAGTCCTATATTGTACATGAGAATGTCGAAAGCCTTCCCAATTTCCAGGACAATGGAGGAAAGCGTTCACTTCCTGGGGAGCGAGGAATAAGGTAAGTATTGCTCCCTATTAATCCCCCTAGACCATGGTTCTCCAAAATAGTCAATATTGACCCCAATGACGGTGGGACTATCCAAGGAGTGTATAAAATGTCTCTTTTGGAGATTCGGTGAGTACACCCACCTCAGGCTTTGTTGGAGAGTCAAGGAGTACACCCACCTCAGACTCTGTTGGAGATTCAGTGAGTACACCCACCTCAGACTCTGTTGGAGCTTCTGGGAAAAGAGAACAGAGGGGGCGCCTTTCCTGGTGCAGATCAACTTTATTTTCAATGATCAGAAATAAACCGAAAGATACTCACAAACATAGATAAAAACAGCCATATATTGTAAGCTGACAGCAGATTGACATCCACTGAAGGGGTCCCGTGTGCAGGTGACGTTGACGCGTTTCCGGGGCACGCCCCCTTCGTCAGAACATAGCGTCACCTTCCTCATCTCCAATTTAAGGGTGCATCTGGCCAATCCCAGACGAGCACGAGAGGCTCGTCAGCGTGTTGGTGGTGACGCTGCCGTGGCTGGTGTCTGTGACGCCACGGCACTTGACAGATCAAATAAAGTTGATCTGCACCAGCTTTCCCGGCTTTTTTGGGGGGCAGCATCCTGCAGTGTGCTTGAAAGGATTTCCCAGTGAGGAGGGATTGTCTTTTGCGGCGCTTCATTGCTTTGACTTTGTCTGTTGGAGATTCAGTGAGTACACCCTCCTCAGACTCTGTTGGAGAGTCAATGAGTACACCCATAGCAATCGAGATGGTGCCAAAGACCTGCTGGTAATTTACCAAACTTTCATCATTGCAGAGTCCTAAGACTCCTTCCCTAGACAAAACAGGCATTAAAACCTTTTTGTTGGGGAACAAAGCATACCAAAGCACGTCTGCGTTTTGACTTCCTGTGAGGTTTGATGAACAACAAGAACAAAAAAAAAGTCTGATTGTAAGCTAAATTCCCCCGCATCCCCGCTGCTCACGAGAGTGGCATATTTTATTTCCAAATAAAGTATGCAAAAAGCATTCCAAAAGCCACAATTCAGTCGGATCAACAGCTGGAAATTGAAACGAGCAATGCCTCACGCTGCTTTCTATAATTTTCAAAAGCCGTAAAAACACAAACGCAATCTTTAAAACACATGCACCAGCATTTATATCCACCGGAATGAAACAGCCGTGTGATACCCCGGCCTCATTTACAATACAAATGTGGATAAGATCTTCTGGGGAATGGGGGGGCGAGAGAATTAAAACCCTACGACAAACATATATTCAGCGCAGGATTTGATACGCTTGACAGTTCGGAGCAAAATAATTGATTTCTAATGAAGAGTAAATAGCTGAAAGGCGTCAAATGATACTATAGACAGACAGAGAGAGTAGACTGCTACTGAACACGTTATTGTCATTGAGAAGACAACAGATCTACAAATGTCTCTCAGCTTAAAGTGAATGTCAAGCCGAAAAAACATTCCTCTAGTTCCGGATGGAGTTGGGAAGGATTAGAACTCCCGTTGGGATATCACTGCTCTTCGGGACTCCATTAGAGAGATCTCCACTCACTTCCTTACCTTACTTTTTATTTCTAAAAGGACGTGGATAGGTATATGCAGTACAGATTGTAAATGGATCTTTGTATGTGAAACATTCCGTGACACTGTTACTAGTGGACAAAGGGACTTACAGTTAGAGGCTCCCCCGTGATCTATATGCCGCCCTCCTTTGGAAGGTCCAGGATCGCAGGAGTGTCTCCGGTGGTGTAGCAAGCTGATCAATTGGAGGTGCGGATCCGTATGGCCATCCACGGACTCGGCTGGCCGGGCCGAGCCGCGTCGGTCAAAGACGGAAAAATGGGGAGGAGCTACAAGCGGCTAGGGCACGCCGTGCGTCGTTGGTCTGGATCGGTTGCGGTGTGGGCGGTGGAGGTCTCAGGTGGTGGCGGTCTCTGGTGGTCGGGTGTCTCCAGTGGCTACGCGTTTCGAGGAATCCCTCTTTATCAAGCCTTTAGGCTGTTCTCTTTTCCCAGAATCTCCAACAGAGTCTGAGGTGGGTGTACTCACTGAATCTCCAACAGAGTCTGAGGTGGGTGTACTCAGACTCTGTACTAACTGTAAGTCCCTTTGTCCACTAGTAACAGTGTCACGGAATGTTTCACATACAAAGATCCATTTACAATCTGTACTGCATATACCTATCCACGTCCTTTTGGTAGTCGCGCTCCTGTCCTGCTTTGTCCATATCTGCAATTTTGAATAGACAGGGTCCTCTCCCTGTACCAAGGAGCTGCTGCACACCGAATTGTAGTGTGCCCACAGGAGTGCGCTTTATCCTTTTTTGTTTTTTTCTGTGGTTGTTACTTTTTATTTCTGTCTATGTTGTGTCAGATTTCTCCTCACTTCCTGTCCGGTAAAACATTGTCATCAAGACAGGAAGTAAGAAGAAACGGTTTGGGCCAGAGGCGTAACTAGTGACCTCAGGGCCCCGATACAAGAATCCATGAAGGGCCCCCCCCCCCCAAGAAGAAAAAAATTGAATACATTTATTTAAAAAAAAACAAAAACATTTTAGACAAAAAAAAAACACACTCTCCTCTTCCATATCTCCAGCTCCCCATTATCTCCCCTTTCATGTCCACATTACCTCCTCCTTCATTACCCCAGCTCTCATCTCCCTGACCCCACACTCTCCTCTTCCATGTCCCCAGCTGCCCCCCCATCTCCCCCTTCACGTCCCCAGCTTTCCACTCCCGGACCTCACACTCTCCTCTTCCATATCCCCTTCATATTCCCAGCTCCCTATATCTCCCCCTTCATGTCTCCAGCAGGCTTCTCTTACACAGGCAACTCTATATTCGGCAACAGTTGTGTGCGATGAGGGGTCAGGGATAAACCTGCTAACTACTCATTGGCTGTTGTGCCGGCTGGATCATACTTCACGCTGCGCCCGGAAGGTGAGGGACGCAGCGTGAAGCACGTAGGGCCCAGGACAGGAGGAAGAGGCCCCTGTACTGACATTAGCGGTTACCTGGATATTAAATATTGTGGTAATCAGTGGTTACCAGGGGCCCCTTCCTCCTGTCCTGGGTCCCCTCTAAGTGGCGGAACTCCAGGGCCCAATGCTACTTTGTATCTCTCTATCTCCCTCTGATCAATGTTTATAAACAATGTTACTTTGTATCTCTCTATCTCCCCTCTGATCAATGTTTATAAACAATGTTACTTTGTATCTCTCTATCTCCCCTATGATCAATGTCCTTTATCTCATGTTTATAAACACTGTGTCAGAAGGTCTTCTGTATTTATACTGCACCTATTAGCTTTCATTTTGACAGCTGGGAATTGCCAGCAAATATGGAGGGGAGACTGGAAGCAAGGCAGAAGGAGAGGGCATACTAAACAAGACCTTCACTTGATTTTTTTTTGGCCAATGTAGCATGTCCAGCTTCCCAGTGGTTAAGTTGGCTTGCTGGCTCCATTGCAGCAGTTGAGAGGCCGAAACAAGCTTCAGACTGCACGCTGCAAGATTTGATTTGCGTGTTGTATAAATATAGCTCCCACTTTCATCTTTGTAATCGGCTATTTTTATTTCTGGCTCACCCGTGTTTAATAATGAAAGATATATCTAAACACCGAGCCGTCCTCGGACTCTGTGATTTATCATCCCGTTAATTTCTTCGGAGAGTTGATTAAAGCGTAAAGAAAGAGATGTCCCTTCCGATATACGGAACAGATAGACGCTAGATTAGCAAAAGCTCCGAATGCCAAATTCCATTTCTGCCCGGTTCTAATATCCAGGCACCGTATTTTATTTGCAAGGATGATTTAATACTTTTGCCAGTAGGTGTTTGGTGTTTGCGGAGTCGAGAAGGCATCAGGCAAGACAGATTCAACCCCTCGATGGAAAAAAATGACTGGACAGATAAATCACAACGCATCAAGGCGAATTTCCATACAGGATCAAATTTTCTGTGTGCCGGCGAAGTATCAGAAATGGAAGCGTGGAAGGGAGAGTGGAGCTACATGATATGATAACACATGCGTGTTGGCTGGGAATGGAAGGTCAGTTTCAATTGTGAAATAATAGTTATGTTTATCATAGTAAATTAATAAGACTGTCCGATGCGGTGTGTTTTCAGGATACAAAGCTCCTTCCTAGCCGGGCCGCGTCCACATTCATTCTCATACACATCCTTGTTTTCATTCTGCCTCTCTGTGAATGGAAACATTAACACTTTTGCTATTTGTTTCCTTGAGGACTCCTTTCACCTTGCCGTAAATCTGTGACCTTGAAAGGCTAGAACCTGCAGCACTTCACTGATCAGCGAAGGCAACGTGCTGCTGCCCAAGTTAAAGGGAACTATGGGAAATTATGGAGCCATTAACTGGGAACATGTTGATAGATTGTCAGAAACCACCTTCTATTGCGCATGCACAGCACCCAGTTTTCCGTACTGCGGGTGCACCACGGAACAGCTGCGCAAAAGCGCGCCACACGGCGCACAGGAAGTGATGCTGCTTCCTAATGAATCTGCCTATTTAAACACAGCCTGCCTAACTGCAAGTTGCTGGACTGTCTTCAGCTTCCCCTGTGTTCCTTGTGCTTCTGATTACCTTGCCGACTTTGACCCGGATTATCCTTGACCTTGTTGATTGCCGCCTGCCTCTGACCCCTGCTTGCTCCCTGGACCTGCCTCTGTCTTCTGCCTTTGTACCTCGCTGCCCGACTGGATTGACCCCTGGCGTGTTGACCTTGAACTTGGATCCTGCTCTGCACTCCGCTGCCTGCTTGGGTTCGACTACAGCTCAGCCTGACCCTATCCGTGGCCGGAACTCCAGCTTGCATGGTGTGATCACCACTGGCACCTGTGCCACTCGCTGTCCACTCTGTCTCTGTTCCCAACTCCAAAGTCTGTGAGGCATGAGGTGCAAGGGAAGTCTCCTCCCTATATTCAGTCTCCACCCAGATACGTGACATAGATATGGTAACAAACATAGAGTATTGTCAACTCATTGCACCCTCTCAGTACTAAGGCAATCAATCTCATCTTATCTATCCTACTCAACAGTACTACTCTCTCACTCTTATCCTTGTTCCCCTCCTAAGGGCCCAACCCCCTTTTGTTAGTTATTCCATAGCGGTTTAATGATCATAGTGTGGTCCTTTGCTCTCCCCCATTATAACTTCCCTTTTATTAGTTGTCGCTCTGGACATTTCTTGCAGTCACATGTACCTTCCCGGGACCTCTTGTGTAAAGGCATTTGATGTTTCCGTAACTTATATATGTTCCTCTTTTATACTTGTATCAAAATGTTAGCTGCACTGTTTTCAGTTGTATTTCCGCATTGCACTCTTTCTTTTTTTTTTTTTTTTTTTTCTTCCCGTAACGCTTTAAACCCTAATAAAGAATTCAAGTTTTAATAAAACCATAGAGCATTGTAATGAATACCCATTTATTGCCCAAATATTATCACCAATTGCCGTTTCTTGCCCAAGTATTTGCCAAAATTGCCCATTAGTTGACATGTGTATTTATTGGCTGTATGCTTCCCACATATTGTTTTCTAACAATTGCCTATTAGTTCCTCCCATATTGTTATGATTGGATGTTTCTTGTCCAGGTATTGTGATGATTGCCCATTTGTTTTCCATATACTGTAATAATTGCATAATTGCTGCACACTTAATATTACAATTGCCATTTGCTACCTGTATATTTTGTTACAATTACCCATTTGTTTTCCATGCATTCTTTTTGTTGGCTGTATGTTGGCCAAATCATGTCACAATTGCCCATTTGTTGTACTTGGTGGCTGCATGTCGCCTGTATATATATATATATATAGTAAGATTTAGGGTATTTAAGGATCCTTAGCCAGCCGTATCAGCGAATAAAACTTGTTTCTCTTCCAAACAGTACAACTTAAATTCCTTCTTTTCATCAAACAAACATAACCAGGGTGTATCTTCCAGCAAGATCCAAGATTTGGCTCAGCACCAGTATCATGTCCCACCTCAGGGTTAGAGCCTCAGCCGGCTCATGGCCAGACACCCAGCAGCTTCACACCTCCCTAAGATATGACGGTCCTCCCAACCTTTCTAAACACACCGCGTGTGCCACAGACCCTCTCGGCCTCTCCAGCCAGACTCCAGTTCAGTGTCTCGTGCGTCCTATGCACACAGTCCCCCTTGCTCTGCATTTACTCCTGCACCACTGATTGCCTCTCCCTCTCTGTCCGCTCTCTTAATAGGTCTGTTATCAGTCACCTGGAAAGTCTGGTCTGGCAATTGGCTGCACCTGGCCCCAGGACTGGAGATTTCATCCCGCCCAAGATTCTTAGAAATCTCCAGAGACCCGGATCCCAGTTATACTCCAGAAAACCCGGAAAAAAACTGGAAACCGAGCTCCTTCTCTGTAACACTATATGTTTTCTGGACCCTCTCAGCCTCTCTGGCCGAGAGTCCTGGGCGCCAAACACACCAATCACCATAGTGACACGGCACTGTCCTGTCACTATATATATGTTTAACAATAGCCCTGTCTGTTGCATAATTTGTTACAATTACCCATTTGATGCCCAAATCATGTGACAATTGCTGAATCGTTGCCGACGTGTTTTATTAACTTAATATTGCTCACATATTTTTTTTAACAATTGCCCATTAGTTGCTTCTAGCATATTCTCACAATTGACCATTTCTTGTCCAGGTATTGCAATAATTGCCCATGTGTCTCCCATATACTGTCATGAATGCAAATTTGTTGCACACCTATTATTACAACAGCCCATTTGCTGTCTGCATATTTATAATTACCCATTTGTTTAAAAAAAATATTTTTTTAAACAATTGCCCATTAGTAGTTTGCATATTTGTTGCTTTCTGAACATTTTGTTACAATTACCCATTTGTTGCCCAGATGAACTTACAATTGCCTATTAGTTGCCCAAGCGTTCTAATTATTGGCTGCATGTTGCCCGCATATTTTTTTTGCCCATTTGTAGCTCACATATTGTAGCTTGATCATTTCTTGCCCAGGTATTGTAATAATTGCCCATTTGTTTCCCATATACTGGTTGCATTTTGTTGCACACTTACAATTACAATTGCCTTTTTGTTATCTGCATATTTTGTTACAATTGCCCGTTTGTTGCCCAAATGTTGTCATGATTGTCGGCTTGTTTCCTATGTCTCCCTTAATTTTTTCTTTCCTCTCTTTTCATCTATTACACCCAACTCACCATTGCTCTCTTTTTTTCCCTCTCTCTTATACTTCATATGTCTCTCTCTTGCCCCTCTCCCCCTACACAAAATTTTTGAGCCATTTAACAGATTTTATTTTTGTCCCAGACCCCTCTCACTTCTTCCCCCTTCCTCCATCTAATGGCTCTAGCCTGGCTCTGACACCCCGAAGCGGAACTCAGGACGAGGAGGTCTCTGATTCAATATCTCTCATATTTTCAGCGTTCAGAGTTCAACCACATGACCCGCCGCTGAATCTTTCGCCACGTATTATGATGGATAGAAAAGACTTCGCTCGTGTCAGGAAAGATGTATGGCCCAAACGCCGACAAGAAAACAGAACAATGAATGTTTTCAGATGACGAGAATCAACCCGCCGACTGTCCGTGGTGTAATAAAGACAAAGGGATGAAAGATGCAAACAATCACAATGATGCAGTTTGTACCCAGACAATGACAATGTGGATACAATGACACTCTTTATAGCGGATTTACATTTTTAATCTGATTCTTATATATATTCAGTCACAGAAAGCATGAGCATGGGAAGATTTACGGCTTATATTTTGCCTTCCCTGGCTCTACTTTAATCCCCTTATCAATGTCAATATCAATATAATGCAGGCAGATTATGGCTGGTGGAAAGGGCTGACAGGGGGCTATACATCCCCTCCTGAAAACATCACAGCACTCTGCCTTAGTACTCCTCTGAAGAGCCCTCAGCCCCGATGCAAGCAGTGGGATGAAACTTGGGAGGAGTTTTGCAAAAATCCTACTTTTTAAAGGAGAACTATGAGGGGGGTGCTTTTCACTCACCTCATAGTTCTAGCTGACCTGTGACAATGAGACTGTCACAGGTCGGCTCAGTAGATCGAGAGGTGAGCGAACACATACCGGCATTTGCTCACCTGTGGATCCTGTCACGGCTCTCTGCCGTGACAGGGGAGGGGCTGGTTCCCCCCTCCCCGCTCTGATCCGCCAGCGCTGACTGGCGGAACGGATGGGGCGGGTACAGCTGGCTCTGCCTCTAGATAGGCGGAGCAAGCTGTCACTCACGCAGCTGGGCGGATCCCGGCACAATTGTCGGGATCCACTTCAGCTGCGGCATCTCAGTATACCGCGAGCAGCAGCTCCCTATATACTGAGCCTAGGGTGACGGGAGGACGCTAGTTTGTGTCCTTCCGTTACCCTAAGGAGAACTATGGGGGAAAGCCCTGACCCCATAGTTCTCCTTTAAGCTGTATGAAGAAACAAGGCCTACATGGCAGAGGTAACCAGCTACTTACCCATCTGAAGATATTAAAATGATGGTGGTCGTGGTTCAGTTCTAATCTATGCTCCCTACTGAAAACAAGAATTCTCGTTTTGAGTTGAGAACATCATAACTGACCGCCACAAGCTGAAATGTATTCCAGGAGTGAGTAGGAAGTATCACAGAAGTCTTATTGGAAACAGAACATAGTTTTATACTCCCTTTTCTGCACTGCATTATACGTTTTGTTGCAGAGCTCTTAAGGAACCAAACACAGAATGAACATGTTGTGTGTAAACTGATCTTAGAGCGGCTAGCTCACATGCCATTGGCTGACCTCTCTGTGACTCCCTTCCTTTCACAGGCTGTGTCAGGGACCAGAACACTTCCAGGTGGCGCTGGAGCAGATCCTGCATTACCAGTGCTCACCTGAAGGTGTCTCCAGGCAGCCAGTGGCTGTCAGAGACCTGAGCGCCTCCAGGTGGCCCTGTGACGCTGGCACCTGCAGGTCTCTCTGCAATTAGGCACCACCTGCTGATGATCTGGGAGGGTATTTAATCCCCCCCCCCTGCAGTGAGCCTGGTGCCACAGTATTGTCGCCATTTCCTGTATCCTGTTTCCTGTGACCTGTTTCTTGTGACCTGTTTCCTGCATCCTGGTGCCCCCTTGTACCCAGACCATATGTCCGTGGCTCCCCTTGTGTTGCCTTGCTCCCCAGGTTTCACTTGCCCTGTTGTATGTGATTGTATTTGCATTTAGTTACCTATTATTACTTGCTTGTGTTTACTTATTTTCAGTGAGTTGAATAAACCGTGTGCTCATAAACATTGTAAGGTGTGGTCACACATTTGGTCCTCCCGTAGAGATACCTGTACGCGGTGTGGGGACACGCGTGCACGGTATCTCTGACAGGCTGCAATGTCTCTCTTCTCATGATTGCGGTACATTGTATAACTTTTGGGTTGACTGTACCTATAGAGACACCACCTCTTCGAAACATTGTATCGTTAAAGTGACATTAAACCCTCAGATTTTTTAACATAAACCAATACTGTAATGTGCGCCTTACTGTAATCCATGGTTGTTTCCCTTCTCTTTGCTGCTCTTCCTTTTAAATCCTCATCTCTTCTCATGCTGGGGGAGAACTTCCCTTTGCAGCTGAGTGCCTCTTCCTGTAGTGCTGGCTCAGGTTGTGAACCTGCACACAGACACCATGTATCCATTCCTGAGACAAGGCAGTCTGCTGCAAAACAGAAGTTCTGCCCAGCATGAGAAGAGATACGGATTTAAAAGGAAGAGCAGCAAAGAGAAGGGAAACAACCATGGATTACAGTAAGGCGCACATTACAGTATTGGTTTATGTTAAAAAATCTGAGGGTTTAATGTCACTTTAAGGTTAGAATGCCGATGTTTCCATATATAGCCAAGCCTTAAATTAACAGTATAGGACCTTTTCTTTAATGCGATGCCGCCATGCTGTGTTATCCCGTGTTTGATGACTTTGTTTATAAATTAGATGTTGTTAGTACTTTATGAGGCGGTCATTAAGCTCATCATTCACCAAGTTGGGTTATTGTCCTTTCAGAGTTTCAGCGAGAGATTCCCATTTATAACGACAAAGGAACTGTGCGCCGTGGCCATTATTTTAAAATTAAATGATAATATCCTTAATTTGATGTTAATCTAGTACAGTCTGCTTTAATAGCAGCCGTAAGAATCCAAGCCGTTAATCACACGTATTGCCAGAAGATAAAAATAGAGGGTAATGTCCTTCCTGCATTTCAATGAGCGCCGAGCACAAGGAAGGGCCAACGAAGCATCGAGCGAACCGTGGAGTGCCACCCGCATATCGATGGGGCAAAGTGCAGGTCCGGACGGAGCAGAATCTGTTATCAAGAACACCTGGACCTGCATCAGTTCACTAGATATTAGACATGTAAGCTGAGGAGAAATTTGGATCAGTGCGATTTGAATATTTCGTTATTTCAGAATTTGGGATTCGGATCCGAAACTCAATTCGGTTTGGGTTTCTGATTCGGACTAAATCCACATTTTTGTTAGTTTCTTATGGTTTAATGAATATTCATTGCGAATACCACAGAAAACCATATACAGTTATTAATACTAAAGCTGGGGCTCCCAGACCCGAATGGCATTCTGAATCCGAATTTCCAAATTGCATTCGGGAGCTCCTGAATGCCATTCGGGTCTAGGAGCCTTAGCTTTAGTAATATAGGTATATGGCTCCCAGACCCGAATAGCAATCAGGATCCGAATATCCAAATTGCAGATGGGAGCTCCCGAATTCCATTTGGTTCCGGGAGCCATATACATATATTACTAAAGCTGAATCTATTAGAACCGAATGGCATTCGGGATCCGAATGTCTGAATGGCCTTCGGGAGCTCCTAAAGGCCATTCAGGTCCGGGAGCCTCAGCTTTAGTAATGTATGTATATGGCTCCCAGACCCGAAAAGCATTCGAGATCCGACTTTTCTAAAGGAAATTTGGGAGGTCTCGAATACCATTCGGGTCTGGGAGCCATATACTGTACATATATTACTAAAGTTGAGGCTCCCAGACCCAAATGGCATTCGGGAGCTGCCAAATGCATTTTGGATATTCGGATCCCGAATGCCATTCGGTTCTAGGAGCCTCAGCTTTAGTATTATATGTATATACCGTATATAGCTGTAACAAAAATATGTTACTGTAACAAAAATTCATGTTCAGACCCATTCGGGTGCATTAAACTGAAAAACACATCTGGTTGGCCAGAAAGGTCACATGTCCGATTCAGTTTAGTTTTTGAATGAAATTTGAACTGGATCGGAAATTCAGAAACGGAAATTCGGATTCGGACACATTTGGATGCATTGGGATTCGGAAATTCGGATGTGTCCGAATGTCCGCATTTCAGAAAATTTGTCCCAATTTTGATGCGGAACTAAACGAATCACACGCGTCTAGTAGATATTGTATTACTCCAAAGAGGTGAACAGAACTCTGCAAGATGTGACCAACAAAAGGCAGACAAAGGGCGAAGGACTAGTCAGCAATATTGCCTGGGGTCTCCATGAAGATGATCTTCTACCATTGCAGACTTACCGTGCCTTGTTCTGTAATGTGTCTCTGCATGCAGGTGGTCATCGTGGCGTAGGCAGGGCTCTTGATGCCCCCTGATGACTGGTGGGGTAACTGTAGAGGAAGTAGACATGTGCAATTCGTTTCGTTCCGAATCGAAATTCGGACAAATTTTCGTAAATTCGGACATTCGGATGTATCCGAATTCCGAATTACAGACATAACGAATGCAAACGAATCCGAATTTCCATTTCCGAAATTCGGTAGCGTTCGCACGAACGTTCGTTTCGTTTTCTGTTCTTATTCGTTTCTTATTCGTTTCGTTCGTTGGAGCAAAGTGACATTAGAGAAGGAGAAAAATATTTTTTCCCCCTCAAATGTCACTTTTGCTGCAAACGAACGAAACGAATAAGAAACGAATAAGAACAGAAAACGAAACGAACGTTCGTACTAACGCTACCGAATTTCGTCCGAATCCGAATTCCGAATCCGAATTGACTTTCACACCCGAATCCTGAAAAACGAAATAACACAAATCCGAATTTAAAACGAAACGAAACGAATTTTTTGGCAGTGCACATGTCTAAGAGGAAGCACAGATCTACAATAAAATGAAGCGGGGAGATCCTTGCACTGCAGGTCCTCAGGTACAGCTTCCTCTCCAGCAAGGAGAACAGGGAGCAGCACAGTGGTGACATCCCCAATTTCACCCCTAAGACTGGCAGAGACAGCAGTTCCCTAGATGATCTCATAGAGATACAGCTATGAGATCACAGAACAGGAGTGACTAGGCACCCTCACATAGCAGGAGAGGTCCCGTGGACTTTCAGAAGAAATTCCAGACAATCTCTAGGCTGCTATGTAGGTACATTTCTAAAGGTTCCCCATACCAGAGCAGGTTTTCACGTTCTGAGTTCAGTCCACTGTATAGTAGATGTAAAAGTATCTGGATGACTGTACAAAGTGTATCATAAACAATTGCCATTTAGGTTAATGCATATGTCAAAGCATAACACATAAGCAGTACATCTCTGCAATACATGCCCATCTCTCCAAGGGAGTCCCGAGGCGTGCAAGGCCATCTAATTGACTTCTGCCGGCGGCCATCTTGTTGATGGACGCCGGCAGAGAGAGGAGGGGACGTCCATCTGGCAGGATAAGGTATGCTGCCGGGTCCCCTCCTCTCTCCTGACACTGTCGAGCTCTCGGTCCATGACCGAGTGCGCGACTTTTTAGAGGGGGTGACACCAAAATGACTGACAGTCATTTTGGTGTCACCCCTCCAATGGCGTCACCCTGGTGTGGGCCGCACCCCCCTTGTGACACCACTGCATCTCTCCATGGTTTATTCCTTACAAGACTCCACAAAGTGCAGAAAAAGACATATTAACCTTCCAGAAACGCTCTCAGTGACAATTAAAGGGGAACTATGGGGTCAGGGCTTTTCCCCATTGTTCTCCTTAGGGTAACAGGAGGACACAAACTAGCGCCCTCCCGTCACCCTAGGCTCAGTATACCGCGAGCTACAGCTCGCGGTATACTGAGACGCCGCAGCCGGAGCGGATCCCGACATCGATGTCGAGATCTGCGTGAGTGACAGCTGACTCTGCCTATCTAGAGGCAGAGCCAGCTGTACCCGCCCCCTCCACCGTCTGTTCCGCCAGTCAGTGCTGGCGTATCGGAGCGGGGAGGGGGGAATCCAGCCCCTCCCCTGTCACGGCAGAGAGCCGTGACAGGATCGAGAAGGATGGACTACAGTCTCCATACAAATTAGTAAACCAAACATGAGATTGTAGTCCATCCCGGGAGCGAGCTTGGAAGAATCATGACAAAATTCACTATAAGGCCCGGATTAAAGCTAAAGTGGGGCTGAGATTGTCAGCATCAACTGACCATAGTGAGGCCAGGCCACTGATGAGTAAAATTGAGGTCAGTTTACACAGCAGAATGACTGAAGCACAGATTACAAAAAGAGCTGACTCACCCCGGTCTCTTCCTTGCTCTCCAGGTCTGTCCACTTAGAGGATATCAAGTACTCTTACTGCAATACATTGTATTCTATTTTATAACGTGCATCTACAGGACAAGATAATTTCTGCAACAATAACAAATCTCGTTTCTAGTGGAGTGGATGAACATTAAATCCATTGGTAGGTTTGTGCTACTTCCTCCCCACTGGGGATGTTGCCTTACTTCCTGTAGTGTCACCAGAAGAGGAAGTAGGGCACAGTTGTAAATGTACTAATCTTAGTGTCATAAACATATGGATATAAAACGGCTTCCTAAAACTCAAACTTTTAAAACCTGAACTCTTATTATTTCCTACATCCTTTTGTTCCCTCCCCCAACTTTCACATTGAGATCAATAGCACAGTGATCCTTCCTGCCCTTCACGTCAGGGTGCTGGGTGCAGTCCTGGACTCTGACCTCTCTTTTTGGCCCCTAATTCAATCAATGTGTAAATCTTGCCGCCTTCACCTCTGTAACATTTCCAAAATACTCCCCCATGAACCAATGGCACCCCAATATATTAATCAACTCCCTTGTAATCTCTCACCTTGACTATAGCCAGTTCCTGTCCATTCACAAACCTTTACACAGAC
>NW_017307511.1:309280-326234 GCF_000935625.1 Nanorana parkeri
CCCCCCCTTAGTCCACCATGAATGCTGCCGCCAGACTCATCCAACTTAACAACCACTCGATGTCTGCCACCCCTCTCTGCCATTCTCTCCACCTGCTTCCTTCCCCCACCCCTCTCTACCAATCCCTACACTGGTTTCCATCCCCGACCCTTCTTTACCAATCCCTACACCGTCTTCAATCTCCCACCCCTTTCTACCATTTCCAACCCCCGTCTGCCAATCCCTCCTTGGGCTTCTATCCCTGCTCCCTCTCTACCAATCCTTACACCGGCTTCAATCTCCCACCCCTCTCTGCCAATTCCTCCACTGACTTCTATCCCCCACCCCTCTCTTCCAATGCCTTCACGGGCTTCCATCCTCCACCCCTCTTTGGCAATTCCTATGCTGGCTTCCATCCTTAACCACTCTCTGCCAATCCCTCCAGCAGCTATCCCCCACCCCTTTTGCCCTTCCCTTCCCTTCATTCCTTGCCCCTCTTGCTAATCCCCCCACATGACTTCTTCAGAGCCTCTTCCATTCTCTGGAATTCCCTGCCCCAACCTGTCTGGCTATCTCCTACTCTCTCCACCTTTAGGAGATCCCTAAAAACTCATCAGAGTTTAGATATACTTTAATTTTCTGCAGGCAGTCATGATGAATAATGAGTCCAACTCCACCCAGCTTTCTGCATCAGTGTAATTTGTGTCATGAACAGTTAGATTTGCAATATACACACTGGCGGTTCTAGATGTGCATTTGACTATTGGGAAATAGAGGAATAATTTGCATGGCTCTGCCCACTGTCATGAAGTGAGGAATATTCAATCCTCTTATTTTGGGGATATGTGATGGAATAGAGAAGGCTGCACTGTGCTTTCATGAACAGCTACAATACCCAACATGTATTTTATTTTTCCTCATGTCCGGACATTTCTCAGTCATGGAATATAAGAGGGGGGAGGGGGGGATGTGGCAGGAATGTGATTGCTTATCCGGTATTCAAATTATAGTCGAGCATGACGCACCCGACCCCCCGCATGATGGAGTGTTGTATCGCTTCATGGCGAACTGATCTGCTGAACGTTAACATGACATATCTGCTGACGCGGCTGTCACTAATATAACATGACAAGCCGAGCCGTGATCAGTCACATTATGCAAATTCCTTTATTTTCCTTGTTGGAAGATGGTGAAGAGTGGACTGAAGATGAGCGATAGCTCAGAGGAGATTGAAATATTGTTCAGTGTTGGGTATATTTTATATGTGTTCACTTATACAGCACTGACATGATGATAAAATAATAAAATAATAATAATAATAATATACATTTTAATAGCACGCATTCAGCAGAGAAACCTAAGCCAGTCACATCAGTCTCTGCACCAGAGGAGCTTTCAATCTAATGTCTGCCCATAGTCACACGCTATTATTATTATACATGTATATAGCTCTGACATATACCACAGTGCTGTACAGAGAACACTGAAACAGTCACATCAGTTTGGACCTCTCATGAGTATATGTTTGCGATCCTCTCGGGAAATGCTCAACATGAGGTCTGTATATGATTATGAACGTTTTGTATTAAAGTAACGTATATTGTCATCTTGTAGCTGTGCAGCTCAGGGCCCATCGGCCAATCTAACTGCCAAGGTACCAGCCACCATTGGAAGCCAAACTGCTCCTAAAACATTTTTTTCCCTTTCCTTCTCCTCCTCCTCCCTCTCCTTCTCCTCCTCTCTCTCCTTCTCCCCTCCTCCTCCTCTTTTTTCTTCTCCTCCTCCTCCTTTTTCTCCTTCTCCTCCTCCCCCTTCTCCTCCTCTTCCTTCTTCTCATCCTTCTTCTCATCATTCTCCTCCTCATCATCCTTCTCCTCATCCACCTTCTCCTCCTTCTCTTTCTACTCCTTCTCCCTCTTCTCCTTCTTCTTCTCCTCCTTATAATTGTCCATCTCCCCCCTTCTCCTTTTTCTCCTTCTCCCCTTCTCCTCCTCCTTCTCATTCTCCTCCTTCTCATCCTCTTTCTTCTCTGTCTTCTCCTTCTCATCCTCCTTCTTCTCCTTCTCCCCCTTCTCCTCCATCTCCTTATTTTCCTTCTCCTCCTTCTCCCCCTTCTCCTCTATTGCCTTCTTCTTTCTTCTTATTCTTCTCTTCCTTCTTCTCTTTCTCCTACTTCTCCTTCTTCTCTGTCTCCCCCTTCTCCTCCTCCTCCTCCTCCATTCTGCTTCTTTTTTAGGATTTATATAGCACCAACAGTGTACATAGAGCTTTAGAATATAAGGAAGACATTACAGTTACAATACTTTAAAGACCAGTTGGTAAGGAGGGCCCTGCCCGTCAGAGCTTACAATCTAACAATGTATAGGACGGGGAAGATTTATCGCCTCTGTTGCTTTAAATGTTTCTTTATTTTAATATATTGTTGAATTGAAGCCTATTGCCTAGTTTTTTTTGTTTGTTTTTTTTATCTCTCCTTATTTCAGCCCAGATAAGTCCAGCCATTATTTTGCAGATTTATGAGGGACTGTAAATGAATGTATGTTGTATCTATATAATATATTAGATCGCCCTTATAAGAGACAATTATTTTGTCTTCCTCAGACGAGTCATTCATTCTGTTATGCCCATTCCTTTTCAATTACGCGGAAAGGAGATTAATTCTGTTTTATACACCCGTTCAGTTACCAAGGAACTGCAATTAGCAAATTCATCTCGACAAAAATAAAATAGAATATATATAAATTTGTATGGTGACAATTTCAAATTAAGAAGATCTAAAGCGAATCCTTGCAAAACGGCGATATCGGTGACAAGCCGCGCAGATGGAAAATTTATGAGAAAATGTCAGACGTAATCCATAGCTGAACAAGGAAAATTAAGACAAATGCGGCCCACTTGTATTATCTTTATACCGCACTGCACCTGACAGTATATTGTCCTTTTTTGTTATGATAAAAAATTGCAGCACTTCTACGACTGGGTAACAAATGTCTGTTTGCGCACCGCAACAATTCCTCATCATGTCTCTCGTATACAGTGGGGGGGTTTTTTTTTTTTTACTTTGAATCTGTAAACACGTAAACCTGATATGAAAAAAAGTTATTTTGTTGTAAAAGAGTTTCTTCTAAAAGTGGCAATTAGGGAGGAAGGAGGACAGAGAATTGGATATTTGACATTACGGTCTCCTTGTTCTGCGTTGGCTGACATGCAAGGAGAACTTGAGGACTTGTCCCCGAGGCCTTGGGCTGAACACGCCGTTATAAGGAGCGTCGTTTTGCGAGATGTTTATAAAGTGTTTATTACATTTGTAACACGTTAGGCATTTTATTTCAAGCACTTCAAACACCCTTTAGCTCCAGTACGATGGGGCTGTGTGTGGATCTTTAAAGTTAGCCCTGGCTGTAGCTTTGTGCAGCTTTCAGACACCTTTGACATTAGCTGAAGGTCGTGTAACCCATTAAGGGCCTTGAGCGTGTAGAGTATGGCCAAAAAACTTCAACACAGTACCATGTACACCCTGATACTCGTCCCCCGCTGAGACCACGCTGCCAATGCTATAATTACTGACAGGTGCTGATACATATATCAGGAGGGGCTGTAGGAGTACCCTGTGTATGTGATGCTGGCAAACAGCAATGTAGACATTATCTATACACAATAACAAAATTATTGCTGCTCCGTATTTATACCGGAACTTCATGTGCCAAGAAAGAAGGAAAGGAGGGAGGGGAGGACTGGCAGAAAGCAGCGGAGGATGGAAGCCAGGGAAGGGATTGACAGACAAAGGTGAAGGATGAAAGTCAGTGGAGGGATTGGCAGAGAGGGGCAGGGCATGCAGCCAGTAAAGGTATTGGTGGAGAGGGGTGGAGGATGAAAGCCAATGGAGGGATTGCCAGAGAAGGGACAAGGCTGGGAGCCAGTGGAGGGATTAGCAGAGAAGGGCAGGGGATGGAAGCCAGTGGAGAGATTAGCAGAGAAAGGCGGGGGATGGAAGCCAGTTAAGGTATTTATAGAGAGGGGGGGGGTGGAAGCTAATGGAGGGCTTACCAGAGAAAGGACAGGGGTGGAAGCCAGCGGAGAGATTAGCAGAGAAGGGCAGGGGATGGAAGCCAGTGGAGAGATTAGCAGAGAAGGGCAGGGGATGGAAGCCAGTGGAGAGATTAGCAGAGAAGGGCAGTGGATGGAAGCCAGTCAAGGGATTTATAGAGAGGGGGGGAGGATGGAAGCCAATGGAGGGATTAGCAGAGTGGTGCAGGGGATGGAAGCCAGTGGAAGGATCAGCAATGAGCGATTGGTAAGGTGGATAAGTCTGGCAGCAGCCTTCATGATATATTTAAAGGGGACTAGTCTGTGTAGAGGCCGGCCAACGAGGAGGGAGTTACAATGGTCAAGATAATTAGTAGCTCGATGGTGTCATTGATTAAGAAGGGGCATATTTTGGAAATGTATGTGGAGGTAAAGGTGGAAAAATTTGGACAGTGGTTGGATGTGGGGCTGAAGGGAGAGATCACCGACAACTAATTTAATTTCCTCAGAGACCGTAACATACAGGGGTACCGGTATCATTAAAAACAAGATCACACAGGGACTCATACACATGCATATAGACATGTGCACTGCCAAAAAATTTGTTTCGTTTCGTTTCGTTTCGTTTTAAATTCGGATTTGTGTTATTTCGTTTTTTGGGATTCGGGTACATACACATGCAGAATCACATACTGTACATACACGCAATAGGTTGGACTTGATGGACCTGTGTCTTTTTATTCAACCTCAAATACTATGTAACTATCCGTACATCTCACTCATGTATCTAAAATGGTGGAAGAGCGATGAAGTTGTGACATTGGTTTGTGTTCCACCTAAACATTTCGGCACCATAAGATTCCTCTTTCCCTTCCTAGAGAGTTGGGATTCACGCTCTCCTCTCCTCTCACAAACCGCATCTTCAAGTTGTGCCTTTTTACGTTTCCACTTGCAGACAGAAATTAAGTTTGCAAACTCGTTATCTTGCCGCTCAAATGAGAGGATTTATTTTGTAATTCGCTGGCCACTTGAGATTTACCTATGGAGGAGAATTTTCACGGGATGTAAATTCTTCCCAATTGTTTTGTCGATGATTTTTTTGTTTGAAGATTAGTCGACTTTATTTTTTTCCTCCCTTTCTGCTCTCCTTCTTCCCGCCAGAGACAGATCTGAATAATAATCCATTAACAGCCGGGGCTGGTTATTGGAGAAAAAAATAGTCTCCTAAATCCTTTAACTCTACTTTGCAGAGTGCGGAAATTAAAAAGGCCTCTCCTGAAATGATTAATTGCGCTCTGAATTACAGCTTTCTATATTACTTCCCTGCTTCTTTTTTTAGCCAAACAACAGCGCGGAACATGTACTGCGTGCACGCTTTATTAAAGCAGAACTATGAGGGGGGGAGGGGGGTGCTTTTCACTCACCTCATAGTTCTAGCCGACCTGTGACAATGAGACTGTCGCAGGTCGGCTCAGTAGATCGGGAGGTGAGGGAACACATACCGGGTTCGCTCACCTATCGATTCTGTCACGGCTCTCTGCCATGACAGGGGGAGGGGCTGGATTCCCCTCCCCGCTCCGATTCGCCAGCACTGAACGGCGGAACGGACGGGGGAGGGGGCGGGTACAGCTGGCTCTGCCTCTAGATAGGCAGAGCCAGCTATCAGTCACGCAGCTGGGCAGATCCCGGCATAATTGTCGGGATCCGCTTCAGCTGCGGCATCTCACTGTCCAGCGCGTCACTAAGCCCTGCGTCCAGCACGTCACTAAGCCCTGCGTCCATCGCGTCACTAAGCCCTGCGTCCAGCGCGTCACTAAGCCCTACGTCCAGCGGCGCGGGGCAGCCTAAAGCCGCGTAAGGGGCCCCAAAATTTCTGATGGCTGCCCTGCACACACCATCACCATACATTTTTCCATTGAAAGCGCAAAACAATTTCTAGTTTCCTCTTCTGAACGGTTTGACTTCTTTTTTTTTTCCTAATGCAGTTGGATGGAGTAACTTTTTCAAGTATCTGCTTGAGCGATTCACTTGAGTTGCTATTTTGTTGAAAGGCAACAAAAAAACGATATTGTTATGCAAATGAAATGTGTTATTAAAGCACTTGCATCTGATAATACGCGCTGTAATATGCAGGCAAAAATGCTAAAGCGGCAAGGTGACGATGGAGAGGCAGCTGACAAGACAACAAGCAATCGGGAGATACAACTCCGTTAAAGCAAAATAACTGCCAAAAACATCAGCGCCGTTCAGAATCGTTTCGGGGTCACGGTCATTATAGTGTTGATGTGGCAGATAAGCGAGAGCTTTGCTGACTGCCATACTTAGAAGTGTAATCGGGTAATGGCGAGGCTTGCACCGAAGGCGCCGTCGTGGTCTTGAGTTTTGCTTGCTTGCTAATCGTTCTCAGCTTCCGGAATGAAAAGTGTTTGCAAGTTTTATTAGAGGCCTGACGGTCAAGAGTTGTCATCTGGGCCTACCGGCTCTGAAAACAAGGGCTTGCTCCATGCATTTGAAGCACCCGGCCAACGGCTGGAGTATCCCTAGTTAAAGGAGAACTATGAGGTGAGAGATTTACACTCATCCTCATAGTTAGAGCCGATGCGTAACAATGAAACTGTCACACAACAGCTCTGTAGATCGGGAAGTGAGCAAATACATACCGTCACTCGCTCACTTCCCGATCACCTCCCTGCAGAGAGTGGTGACCGTCAGTGTCAGTGACTCCCCGCAGGGATTCCCCTCCCCGCTCCGATCCCCCAGCCCTGACTGGAGGAACGGATGGTGGAGGGGGCGGGCACAGCTGGCTCTGCCTCTAGATAGGCAGAGCCCACTGTCAATCAGGCAGCTGGGTGGATCTCGACAGTATTGTCGGGATCCGTCCCGGCTGTGGCGCAATAGTCCGCAATATACTGAGCTTTGGGTCACGGGAGGAAGTTACTATATGTCCTCGCGTGACCCGAAAGAGAACTATGGGGAAAAAAGGTTACCCCATAGTTCTCTTTTAAAGGTTTGTTGCATTTTGTCTGCAAGGCTTGCTGCGGGACCCTGCACATGGCCGTTTAATGCTGTCTGCAAGGCTGTCTATAGTCTAGCTACAGACAACTTTAACTAGAGATGTTCCAACTCTTGACCTTTTTTATAGTTTCGATGCTCTAGAGGTTTCTTCTTAGCTCAGGACATCGGTTATTTCTGCCCGCTGCTCTTGACTTGTCTTTAGATGTTAGGAAGATCAAGCCAGCCCACATAGCAGAAGTTATGAGCGAGGGCATGCACCTGTGCATAGGCATGCAATATGTTAATGGGTGAGTGTGCAGGCTCATTGCAAATAGTGGAGCCAAGCAGGCTCATTCCCAATAGACTTGTGCGCCGTCAAAAAATGTGTTCCGTTTCGTAATATCCATTATTTTTTCGTATTTTGTAATTCGTATCCGAAACTCAATTCGGATTCGTACGAAATACGGATTTTCGTTAGTTTCGGCACATTTTCGTAACTTTACGAGCATTCGTTATCATGAAGTTAAAAAGCAAAAATACCTTTGTTAATATTGGAGTCGATGTGGTAGTTGTTTTTTTATCCGAAATACGAATTCCGTATCCGAATTTCGTATTTCGGACTTAAAAAAAACTACCATCAACTCCAATATAAATGTACTTTGCTTTTTAACTTCAATGTAACGAATGTTCGTAACGGAACGAAAATACGTCAACGGAATTTCGTATTTCCTGCCTGTGTATTGTAATGCAACTCTCAGCAGCAGCGGATCCGTATTTCGGATTTTAAAACAAATCTTGTCATGTTGTTCAACCTCATTTACAGGGGTAATATTAGTTCCTGATTCAAAGAAATTCGGATCCGAAATTCGTTAACGGAATTTCGTATTTCGGTATATAATTCGTAAACTGCAATTCGGATTTCGTATGCTTACGAATCTACGAATTTCAGGAAAATTCGTACGAATTTCGATTCGTAACGAAACGAATTGCACATGTCTAATTCCCAATATGCAGCTGACTGGGCAGCACGCAAGGACTTTCCTTCTATATTCAGGAGGAGCTCCTTCTGGGTTCATATGTGGTATATGCATGCGCAATACGCTCATTGCGAATAGTGATGCCAAGCAGGCTCATTCCCAGCCTGCAGCTGATTGGCAGCACGGAAGGAGCTTCCTTCCATATTCGGGAGGAGCTCCTTCCAGGTTTTTAGAAGCTCGGGTTCAGACCAGAACCTGAGCTCATCCCTACACCTAACCCACTTGTCTTAAATTGTATTGTAATTTTACAAGCCTGGTTATGGTTTAGCTGCAGACAAGTCTAAATTTAACTAGGGACACGCCAGCTGTTGGCAGACTCACTACAAGCACAATGACCAAGCCCTTGTTTTCAGTGCTGACCGACAAAGATTATGACTCTTGAGCTTAATTTATAGTTTCTGCACTCTGGAGGTTTTCTTCTAAGCTCAGGACATTGGTTGTTTCTGCCCTCTGCTCTTCTCGACTTGCCCACAGATGTTAGGAAGATAAAGCCAAGCCACATAGCAGAAGTTCAGAGATAGGGCACGCACAGGTTCATAGGTATGCGGGTTTGTGCATGCTCAGTGCAAATATTGGCACCAAGCAGGTTTATTCCCAACCTGCATCTGACTGGGTGGCACGGAAGCAGCTCCCTTCCATATTTGGGAGGCGCTCCTTCTGGGTTTGGAGGAGCTCAGGTTCAGACCAGGACCTGAGCTCATCCCTACACCTAACTATCTTGTCTTGAACCGTATTATAACTTTTCCTGTGATTCTGTGCATGGCTGAGGACGGCCCTGCACACATCGGCGGCATCCATGAGAGATTGATCTTGGGCTGATTGCCTCTCTCTCCTCTGAGCTTCCCTTCCTCCTGCTCTTGAGCTTCCTTGGCTGGCCCAGTCGGGTGCTTTTGATACGGGGCTTCTGCCCTTATCCTTACCTCATTCAGCCGGGGTGTGGCTCTGGCCTCCATCTCCCCTTTTGTGGGGCTCAACTTTTTTGGGGGGGTCGTAGTGGATGTGCACCTATCGGCTCCATATGAGATTGCCTCCTTGTCCTGATGAAGCGCTCTATCCGGGAAACGCGTAGAATTACCATCCACTCTACTGTTTCCAGCTAAGGCTATCTACCTAAATGAATTTGGACTGGTTTATATTTCTATTTATTATATAGGATAATTGTTTCATGGTATCATTATCAACAATGAAATGGTTAATAGGGTTAAATGGTTAATGGTTAAAAGGGGGCAAGGTGCCAACCTGGGAACTATAGGCCGGTCAGTCTAACATCGGTAGTTTGTAAAATGCTAGAGGGCATAATAAAGGATTATCTGGTAGAATTTGTTCAGGAAAACGGGATAGTTAATGACAATCAGCACGGGTTCAGGAAAGACCGTTCCTGCCTAACTAACTTGCTAACTTTTTATGAGGGGGTAAGTAGAGATATGGACGGAGGTAAGCCGGTAGATGACAGCTGGATCTGCCTCTAGATAGGCAGAGCCAGCTGTCACTCACGCAGCTGGGCGGATCTCGGCATAATTGTCGGGATCCGCTTCAGCTGCGGCGTCTCAGTATATAGGGAGCTACAGCTCGCGGTATACTGAGCTTAGGGTGACGAGAGGACGCTAGTTTGTGTCCTGCCTTTACCCTAAGGAGAACTATGGGGAAAAGCCTTAACCCCATACTTCTCCTTTAAAATAATTTAGTGGTTCATTGGACTCGTCATATGGTGCCATTAAATCCCTACTTTCTCCATAATCCTTTTTTTTTGACTGTCTGCACCCATTCCTGATCCCCTTTGCTGACCCGGCTTAGATAGATAGATGGATAGAGAAAGTAGAACGTCCCTCCTTGCGTCTGAAGTCAAGGTCACATCAGAGTACTCAAACAGGCTTTAAATCTCCCACCGGAAAGAAGTTTCCGCCATCTTGCCCCTCCCCCCGTTCATCATACTTCAGTCGCTGGTTTCTCCGACATCTGACCGCTCTGCCGACTCTCACGCTTTTCGGAAAGTGCCTCCTCATGAGAAAAGTGTGGCTCGGGACTCGGCTAAAACATTTGCTGATCTTGTCCAAATCACTATAGCAATTCAATTTTATTCCCCTTGATGGAAAATAAAACAATGAGCAGAAAACGAACGGACGCGGCGGCGGCGGCATTTTCTATTTATTGGCTTGGTGGAGGAAAGTGAGTAATGCGTTGTGAAAAGATAACGGCGGGAGAGGGGAGAGAGAGAGGAATGGATTGTTCTGTGTTCTGGGCTCTTTCTGCTGAATCACGTCTCCCGGACTCACAATATCTATTACGTTCCGGAGAATTCGCACATTTATGAAGTTTTAATATCCCGTCTTCCGGCAAACATTTGGGGGTGGTAAATTGAATATTCCTCTCTGCACTTGACCCATTTCATTCCGCCGTCCATTATCCTGGATTATTTATATTCTCTCTTTAAATTTCAATAAAGCAGAATTGTATTAGGAGTTGGGAAATGGCGGGTCACCCGTCTCCCGCGCGTCGCCGGCCCTGGACATCTTTTATAGAAAAAGAGCGAAAGAAGCAAAGAATCAGCAAAAATAATTTATCATCAAATCTCATAGCCGTGTGCGCTATTTTTATATAGAATCCACCTGCTTCAGAGTCTTCCCATTTATCCATCCTTCCATCCTCCCACGTCCTTCTATCCTTCCATCCATCTATCCATCCTTCCATCTACTCATCCATCCATCCATCAATCTATCCATCCTTCCATTTACTCATCCATCCATTCATCCATCCATCAATCTATCCATACTTCCAATTACTCATCCATCCACCCACATACTTCTATCCATCCATCCATCCATCCATCCATCCTTCCATCTACTCATCCATCCATTCATCCATCCATCCATCCATCCATCAATCTATCCATCCTTCCATTTACTCATCCATCCACCCACATCCTTCTATCCTTCCTCCCATCCATCCATCTACTCACCCACCCATCTATTCATCCTTCCATCTACTCATCCATCCATTCATCCATCCATCCATCCATCCATCCATCCATCAATCTATCTATCCTTCCAATTACTCATCCATCCACCCACCCACATCCTTCCATCCATCTATCCATCCTTCCATCTACTCATCCATCCATCTATTCATCCTTCCATCTACTCATCCATCCATCTATTCATCCTTCTATCTACTCATCCATCCATGCATCCATCCATCCATCAACCCCCATCCTTCTATCTTTTCATCCATCCATCTACTTATCTATCCATGCATTTATCCATCCACCCATCCATCCACACGTCTAATCATTCTTCCATGCATCCATACATCTATTTATCTTTCCATCTACTCATCTATCCATCCATCCATCCAACCTTCCATATCCTTCTATCCATCCAGCCATTCATCCTTCCATCCAGACAAAAAATGAGTTTAGTTTCGGATCGATTTAGATTTTTATTTCTTTTGTTTTTCAGATTTGGATTCGAAGTTCAATTTGGTTCATTATTCGAATTTTGGATCCGTCCGAATCTTCATTCCGGAATGATCCACAACAGGAAGTCACATGACTGTGCCTGTAAGGCAACCCCAAACAGGTACGAATATCCGTTCAGAACGAAACAAAATTTACATGTCTACTTCCATCTACTTGACCGACGGGTGTCACTTAGCATTATCCATAATAACTAGAATATGCTAATTGCCTGGGGGCAGACTTCGGGAGTGAGCCCACAAGGTCCATGGCAAGTCTCTCAAAGGGCACTTCAGTCATTGGCAAGGGCACTAAGGGGCTCTGAAAGTGAGACGGGGTGCAGACACTTGACAAGCTGCTGTGCTGTATTAGACAACACCAACTGCCTTATCAATTCTTCGATTTCTGTCACTTCAATTATGGGCCCTTCAAATAGCAGATTCTGCCCGCATGCTCCACCATATGGGAGCTAGGGATAAGTTGCAGGTGCAACATTCCCTAAGGAGAAAGCAAGCTTTTTAAGCAGAAAGGCCAGTCCAGTATGGTCTTGGCAAAACAGTGGTGTGTCTGTTTATGTATTTACAAATTATATACACTACATGTGCCGCGCACCGCTCCAAATTATATCGAATAAAATGTAGCCGTACACAACAACAGTCTTAACTAACAGGCTGCACAAGCCTAAATCTATCTATCTATCTATCTATCTATCTATCTATCTATCTATCTATCTATCTATCTATCTATCTATCTATCTTTATTAGTAGTAGTAACGATATATCCATATACACTACAGGTGAAACTCGAATAATTAGAATATCGTGCAAAAGTAATTGCAGTAAGTGCTGCAAAAGGGGCCCAAACCAAGTACTGAGTACATATGCATGCTTGTACTTTTCAGAGGTCCGATATTGTTCTATGTACAATCCGTGTTTTATTGATTGCATGTAATAATCTACTTTTCTGAGGTTGTGGATTTGGGGTTCTTGGGGTTTTCATGAGCTGTGCGCCATAATCATCACAATGATGACAAATCACGGCTTGAATTATCTTGCTTTGCATGTAATGAGTCTCTCTCATATATTAGTTTCACCTTTTAAGTTGCATTAGTGAAATAAATGAACTTTGCACGATATTGTAATTATTCGAGATTCACCTGTATATTGCCAAAAGTATTGGGACGCCTTTACATGCGCATGAACTTTAATGGCATCCCAGTCTTAGTCCGTAGGGTTTAGTATTGAGTTGGCTCCGCCCTTTGCCGCTATAACAGCTCCAACTCTTCTGGGAAGGCGTCCACAAGGTTTAGGAGTGTATCTATGGGAATGTTTGACCATTCTTCCAGAAGCGCATTTGTGAGGTCAGGTACTAATGTTGGGGGAGGGGCTCGCAGTCTCTGCTCTAATTCATCCCAAAGGTGTTCTATCTTTCTATCTATCTATCTATCTATCTATCTATCTATCTATCTATCTATCTATCTATCTGTCTGTCTGTCTGTCTGTCTGTCTGTCTGTCTGTCTGTCTATCTATCTTAACTGCTAATGCTATGCAGCACAGATTACAATGGTGCTAAAGTCATAAAATTTTGCTGAACTTACAATTTACTAGGGATGCACCAATACAGAGTATTTGGGCAAGTACTCCTACTCACCTAAATGCTCCCGAAACTTATTCGGATACCAGAACTTCCGGTTTTAGGGAAGCTGAGCGACAAGTCATTACGGCATGTAATGACTTGCCGCTCAGCTTCCTAAAACCGGAAGTTCCTGATTGGCCACAATTGCTGATTGGCCACAAAGCCGGCTCCATGCTTCCTCGTCACCTGGTGACAAAGGAGCATGGAGCCAGCTGATCAGGAAGTCATTACTCATCGCCCAACTTCCTTAATGGGACTTCCGGTATCGGAATTCGGTATCGGCGAGTACCGGGAAAAAATATTGGTGCCCGTACATGATACAGAAAAACTGGTATTGGTGCATCCCTGGTATTTGCTCTTTAATCCTAGATCCCTGTAAACCACTGAAGCAACATTTTAGAGGAGACCTCACATGTGGGTTAGGTGGGTCTTCCTGTGTAATGTCTGTCTGTCTTTCTCATCTCTCTCTGATGTATTACTTTTCAGATTGTAGGGCAAGTATCTCTTTATTTGCTTCTCTCTTTTTCCATCTCCATCATGTTCCATCTCTCCGCTTCTCCTCCTTTCTTTTTTCTTCCCCTTCCCATCTCACTCTTACTCTTTATCTCTATCTATCTATCTATCTATCTATCTATCTATCTATCTATCTATCTATCTATCTATCTATCTATCTATCTATCTATCTATCTATCCATCTATCTATCTGTCTGTTCTATGGTGACTTCAGACTAATAAGAAAGCAATACACAATCCTCTGGATACACAGTATACAGAACATGTCAAGGTAACAGTTGTGAAATGTAAGTTATGTACAATAAGAGAAGACTACAATGTAATGAAGGATCGGTATTGATATGAGGTGAACCTGCTGATGACTTAAGATGCATTAGCAGGGAATGCGGTCGGCGGGTATCGGAGCAGAACTCATGCCAGAGTCTATGAAATTAACCTTGTGATATATTAGAACAATCCATTCAGTTCCGTTCTTGTGCCCATAATGGCTGCGTTCAGCTGTATCCAGAGAGTAGATTGGACTGTCACAATCAGGAGATATGATGGCTCTCGGCTCTGGATTTGTTACAAGTCTGCAGAAGGTAACAAGCCAGAGGAGAGGACTATGAAGAGATACGGCAAGAAGACTCAGGAAACTTTTCTAACAACATGTCCTTAGATAGATAGATAGATAGATAGATAGATAGATAGATAGATAGATAGATAGATAGATAGATAGATAGATAGATATGTAAAACAATCATGTGCATAGCTCGGCACATGATTGTTTTACATCCTTTTAGATATTTTTATTTATCTTGAGTGCCTAGTAGCTCTCATTTGTATTTATTTACTGGCGCTGATCACTTATATTTTTTTTAGATAGATAGATAGAGGGCAGCATGTAATGACTCACTGCCTGACTTCCTGATTGGTCTGGAAGCTGGCCAATCAGGAAGCTGGGCAGCATGTAATGACTCACTGCCTGACTTCCTGATTGGTCTGGAAGCTGGCCAATCAGGAAGCTGGGCAGCATGTAATGACTCACTGCCTGACTTCCTGATTGGTCTGGAAGCTGGCCAATCAGGAAGCTGGGCAGCATGTAATGACTCACTGCCTGACTTCCTGATTGGTCTGGAAGCTGGCCAATCAGGAAGTCGGGCGCCGTGTAATGACGTGGTGCTTGGCTTCCTTATTGGCCAGGAAGCCGGCTCCATGTTCCCTTGTCATGAGGTGTCATTACACGGCGCCCGACTTCCTGATTGGCCAGCTTCCAGACCAATCAGGAAGTCAGGCAGTGAGTCATTACATGCTGCCCAGCTTCCTGATTGGCCAGGAAGCCGCCTCCATGCTCCCTCGTTGACGAGGGAGCATGGAGCCGGCTTCCCGGCCAATCAGGAAGCCGGGCAGCGTGTAATGACTCGCTGCTTGGCTTCCTGATACCGGAAGTATCGGGCTGGGCATCGGAGCATTTGGGCGTGTACGAGTACATCGGCATCGATACTAGTATTGGTGCATTCCTAATAAATATGATGATAGATAAATTTAGGCTTGTGAAGAATGTTAGTTAAGACTTTTGTTGTGTAATTTGTCCCAGGACACGGCTACCATTTGTTCTATTTAATTTGGAACAGTGCGCGACACATGTAGTCTATATAACTTGTAAATACACAAACACACCGCTGTTTTGCCAAGACCATACTGGACTGGCCTTTCTGCCTAAAAACTTGCTTTCTCCTTAGGGAATATTGTACCTGCAACTTATCCCTAGCTCCCATATGGTGGAGCATGCGGGCAGAATCTGCTATTTGAAGGGCCCATAATTGAAGTGACAGAAATCGAAGAATTGATAAGGCAGTTGGTGTTGTCTAATACAGCACAGCAGCTTGTCAAGTGTCTGCACCCCGTCTCACTTTCAGAGCCCCTTAGTGCCCTTGCCAATGACTGAAGTGCCCTTTGAGAGACTTGCCATGGACCTTGTGGGCTCACTCCCGAAGTCTGTCCCCCAGGCAATTAGCATATTCAAGTTATTATGGATAATGCTACCTGACACCCTGAGGCAATTCCGCAATGCAATACATCTGCTAAGAATATTGCCAAGGAGTTGGGGTTTGTAAGGAGATCGAGTAACCAAAGAATTGTGCAAAATGTTTATGGTGACGTATCTGCAAACCTCAGTGTACCGGATGGCCTGGTGGAAATATTTAATAAAACCTTAAAAAGTATGTTTAAAAAGGTTGTTGACAGGGATGGTAAAAATTAGGGATGCACCGATATATATTGGCGCCGAAACATATCGGCCGAAAATGGCACTTTTGGCATAATGCCGAAAGAGCCATGTTTCGGCCGATACATCGGCGCATCCCTGGTTTCTTTTCTCCCCGCTGGCCGCTGCTCTGTGTTCTAGTGGGGAGTAAAGAAAGTGACAGCCGGCCGAGCGCTGCAGGACGAGAGCGCTGTGGGCGGCTGGCGTCTCTCCTCCCAATGGTTTCTCCCTGACATTTTTGTTTATTTCGGTTTCGTTTCGGTTTTAAAATTTCAATTTCGGTGCACTTCTAATAAAAATGGTGACAATTTACTTCTGTACTTGATGTTTGCCATCAGAGAAGTTCCCCAGGGGACTTCTGGACGGACTCTGGGAAGGCTCAGAAAAGCGTAATTGAATATATTTTACAAATGCAGGATAGAATTGCAGTGGTGATGCCAATTGTAGAAGAACTTTTAGCTCAGGCCCAGGTAGCCTAACAAAGAATATAGAACAGGGGTGCCCAAGTCTACACTTTTTCACCCGGTGACAGGGTTCTGCGTTGAACCCTACTTTTGAAAGCAAGTTCCTTGCTAAGTGGCAGGGATCCTTTGAAGTGATTGAGAGAGCTGGGGACATAAATGATAAAGTCCATCAACCGGCAGAGAGCAATCCTGAGCAAATATGTCTTGTTTATTTGAAAAATCTCTGAAAGACAGAGTGTCCCTTTCTATAGAGTCCACCCTGGTAGCATTTGATCTGAGTCCCCACAGGTTCCTGAAGGGAAAATCTCTCATACACTGTCTAGTTCCCAAAATCAGGAAACCAGAGAGCTTCTGGTAAACAACAAGGGCTTTCAGAATTACCTGGTCAGACTTCAGTTCTACAACATTCCATTATTACTGGAGTCTGGAGTGTGTGTTAGACTCAAGCCCTTCTGAGTTCCTGAAGTCTCAGAACTCTATATGGAGATGGAATTCAGTGTTTCGTCAATCCTAGTCTTGTAGAGCAGATACTGCAGAATGACATTCAATTATTTAAACCAAAACACCAACCCTTCCAGGGGGGGGGGGGTACATTTTTGTTTGCAACTT
>NW_017307511.1:326256-335120 GCF_000935625.1 Nanorana parkeri
CTTCGGGGGGGGGGGGGGGGTAAATTTATTTCTGCAACTTCATTCTGCCATTCATTATATGATATGATTTCTATTTTCTGTTGAGTTAAGAAACATAAACAGATGGTCACAGAATGGAAATATAGTGGAAACCGGCAAGGAGCCCCAGGTAATATTTTGCCTTTGTGCTATTCTTCTGGTAACCAAAAGCATTGAAACCAGAGCAAAAATGCAACTTTGCTGCGTAGGCAAAACTCCTAGCACCGGCCCTGTAGAAAACGCACACATACGAAATCCTTATGTTTGTGAATTGAGCAAAGAAAATAAAAGAATCTCGGCAGCCGCAGAATATGAACTCCTCATCTTAAACAGAAAGCAACCCTCATGTTTCATGCAACAGCGGAACTTGACGTCCGAGTCTTCTGCCAGAGCGAGTTTAACCCGCAGAAGATGAAAAATCAAAATAATGTAAAATAAAGAAACATGAAAAGGATTTCAATCAATGCCATTCCACTGAAGATGCTGCTTAAAGTTGCTCGGGGGTGAGTAAGAGTAATGTCATCGATATTTCAGAACACGGATCCATATGCAAAGCGCCTCACAGACCGCCGCGCTGCCGCTTTAATAATCCCAGCGATCAACAGCAACAAGAGACTGGGAGCCAACGAGTGTGACTCCGCCAAAGTTGATACATATTATGTCATATTTTGTTAAATTTGAAGTTTGAAAATAATATAATGTTTTTTTATTTGTACAACTTTATTCTCGGGAAGGAAGGGAATGTCGCGCCCCATCTTCTGTCATCTCACTGCAGCTCTTGAAACTTTCTTTCTTAGCTTCCTCTTTGAAAACCTGTCAATCGATGGAACTATGTGAATGATTATCCGCCGACAGACAGGATAGCACCTAAAAGCAAGAAAAATGCTGCACAGAAGGTTCATCGATTGCAGTTTAATTTATTATGGTATAGAGAAGAGCAAATTGGATTCAGGTTTTGGGGACGGACTGGCCAATTGTGGAACTGGTGGAGGACAGACTTTGGCGTGTATGCACGCAGCTATGGATTGGCTTCTGCAGCATCGCCGAACTGATGGAAGCGTCTCTGATCTTTATATTGGCTCTACTTGTGGCACGGGTCGGTGCTAGAATATTATGCACCCAAGGCAAGACCAGCTACCTGCACCCCGAGCCCCCCTCCCGTGGCGCAACCAGGGCCGGTGCTAGAATATTTTGCACCCTAGACAAGACCAGCTACCTGCACCCCGAGCCCCCCTCCCGTGGCGCAACCAGGGCCGGTGCTATAATATTTTGCACCCTAGGCAAGACCAGCTACCTGCACCCCTCTCCCGTGGCGCAACCAGGGCCCTTGCTATAATATTTTGCACTCTAGGCAAGACCAGCTACCTGCACCCCTCTCCCGTGGCGCAACCAGGGCCGGTGCTAGAATATTTTGCACCCTAGGCAAGGCCAGCTACCTGCACCCCTCTCCCGTGGCGCAACCAGGGCCGGTGCTAGAATATTTTGCACCCTAGGCAAGACCAGGTACCTGCTGCTGTCATGCAGACTGACGCCAGTGTCCTAGCAACTAATGACGCCGAAGCTGAGCATAAATAGGGCTGCACATACACTGAGCATGGACATGATGGCCACAGTGCCGACCCACACCATGCCTCCATAGAGTAATTTGTGGCAATTCTTTGCTACTTCTGGTGCACATGATTTGCATAATGATCACATAAAACAGCCAATGCTTTTCAGGGGCCAACAACCCCTCAGCAGGGCTTGGAAATATAATTAGACCCCTAGTGCCACCTTTTCACTGCAAAGAAGCTATTCAAGCACAGATTGCACTTGAATAGCTTCTTTCCCGACTCCTCTACCTAGGGAATGACTGCTGTGGAACAGGAAGTGATGCAATCAGCATGGCTTCCGTCCCGTTCTGCAGAAAGGAGATTGCTGGTCTCTCTCGCTTCTACCCAACAAAACCTGTGATGCCGGTCCTGGACTAACAGGAGGGGCAGCGGAGCCCGGGAAGCAAGGCGGGAGTGTTGGGTGGTTTGGAGCACGCTTCACTGGCCCCTGGAAGAGATCTCAGCTGCCAGCAACACTTTCAGTGTAAAGCCAACCATAGCTGGCAGTGAAAGGGTTGCATGGCTTTGGAGTATGGGAGGAAAACCTACTGGACGAAATGTGAACTGAAGACCCCAGTGCTGCCAGGCAAAACAATATATATATATATACTGAGTGGCCAGATTATTATGACCACCCCATCAGTACTTCATTGGGCCACGAGATAAGTCCACGAGATGACTTTGTTGGGCCGCCTCGTGACTCCGCGAGATGGTGAAAGGTGATGCGAGGAATCTGACACGGCACTGTCGCCCTTCTGTTGTCTTGTACCAGTCTTGCCCCTCCCCCGTTCTGCCCTCACATTGAATAGTCGCTGGCGGCCACAATTCGCACATTCAGACCCAGATTTTCGGCTGACAGTCCGGTCTTTAAACACTTTAACAATGAGCCGCTCCTGAACATGTAACGAATTCTGCTGTTTTGCTGATACTCGCTCCATGGCTCCGAGCGCCAACAATCATCCCGCGTTCCAAGGCTGTTACATCGCGTTGTTTCCCCGAATCTTCAGAAACAAATCTCTTCTACTGTCGTGGTAACCAACCCGCTTCCCTATTTATAATGGTCTGGCCCTCTAGCAACTTCAGCGCCAAATTCCTTCATGTGCACTTCAAATAAATGTCCTTTGTCCATATATAAAAAGATCGGGTGCTTGTATTTTGTACAACGCTGTAACAGAATTTTCATTCAGACTTTATTTGTCTTTCTGTCTTTATTAGCTGAGAAAGGTGTTACATATAAAACAAGATACATCCACCAGTCCTTATCATTTAACAGCAATCCTAATTACGTTTATTGTCCTAAACAAATGATTCAGTGTGTCCGTCCAGCCGCATCCCGAGAAGACAAGGCGGTTTTCACCAAACAGAAGCCACTTTGAGTTTTCCCAACACAATGCCGGTGTAATTCTAATTATTATAAACATCAATTATTCACAGGTCTGCAGGAAATGACATAAATTACAATATAAAACAGGGAACTTGTCATAAATTGTAGGGATGGATTTAACGAAGACGCTTCTCTTTAAATATTTGATGATATTACCTACAATATATGCTTTCCTATACCTAAAATGTTGTAAAATGATTAAAACAGAGAGAGAAAGAAAAAGGATTATTAAAAAAAAAAAAGTGTTACTTTCCTTGGAGATATAACAGAGTTACTTTGTATGCGGCGTATGTACATAGAGATCGGCTGTCACTCAGGTGAAGGAAAAACTCTCCCAGAAGCATTTGTACAGAACAGTTCAGACAGTTCCAGGCACTGCGAGGGGAAGGTAATGAGTACAGACCCCGAGGGAGCAGACCAATTACATCAAGCACTGGACCAGAGGAGCTTACACTCTAATGCCCCCCCCCCACACAGTCACATCAGTCTCTGTACAGAGGAGCTTACACTCTAATGTCCCCTCCCCCCACAGTCACATCAGTCTCTGTACAGAGGAGCTTAAACTCTAATGTCCCCCTCCCCCACAGTCACATCAGTCTCTGTACAGAGGAGCTTACACTCTAATGTCCCCTCCCCCACCGTCACATCAGTCTCTGTACAGAGGAGCTTACACTCTAATGTCCCCTCCCCCCCACATTCACATCAGTCTCTGTACAGAGGATCTTACACTCTAATGTCCCCTCCCCCACAGTCACACACTAGTATTAAACATTTATATAGCTCTGACTCTGGTTCTCTTGAAAGCCCAATTCCGGGATTGCCAGATCCCTCCCTTTGCCGTTTGCCTCTCGCTGTTGGATCCCCTCTGAATCCTTATTAAAATTAGTTTATACATATGTTTTTTTCAAGCCTTAAGTTCCGGTCCGGTGATGTCACAGGTGATGTCTGGTGATGTCACAGGTCCTTTGCATCCTCTTTTCCTTCTGCCGTGGAAGGATCCTAAAGAGTAGAATATGAAGAGACACCAATAGTGAATCAAATACGTTTATTTATTGACCTACGAGTAGCATAGTGTGATGCACTTAATGCGACGTTTTGGGGGTCACACAGGATCCCCTTCATCAGGCAGAACAAGGATCCTAAACAGAGCACTCTCTGCAACACAACAGCAAAAAGTTTCCCGGCACACTCACCAGGCAGCATGCAAAAAAACTTGTCTCACCACTAAGGTTAAAAACAGAGGTTTATCAGGTGTGTCAGGAGGAAGCCTAACCTCCCTTAAAGGCACAGGGACACACAAGGCACTCTAAACACTCTCTGCAACATTCTCCTGTGAATCCAGAGCAGTGGGCGGAGCCATTACACCCTGGACGTTCAGGAACAAAGCTGGGCGTCATTCAACCCTAACGAGGAGTGGTGACAGATCGGTGAGCTGGTGAGAGAAGAGAAAGTGAGCATTGTAGCTGGCGCAGTTTTTATTTTTTATTTAGATGCTCACCATTAATAAATTCATTTTTTTTGTCCAGTCGGGAGTTGGGCTTTAAAGGAGAACTATGAGGCGGGTGATTTTCACTCAGCCTCATAATCTGAGCCGACCTGTGACAATGAGACTGTCACACGCCGGCTCAGTAGATCGGGAAGTGTGCGAACATTAGACATGTGAGATTCGTTTCGTTCCGAATCGAAATTCGGACGAATTTTCGGAAATTCGGACATTCGGATGTATCTGAATTCCGAATTACAGACATAACGATTGCAAACGAATCCGAATTTCCATTTCCGAAATTCGGTAGTGGTCGTTCGAACGTTTGTTTCGTTTTCTGTTCTTATTCGTTTCGTTCGTTGGAGCAAAGTGACATTAGAGAAGGAGAAAAATATTTTTTTCCCCTCAAATGTCACTTTGCTGCAAACAAACGAACGAAACGAATAAGAAACGAATAAGAACAGAAAACGAAACGAACGTTCGAACTACCGATACCGAATTTCGTCCGAATCCAAATTCCGAATCCGAATTGACTTTCACACCCGATTCCCGAAAAACGAAATAACACAAATCCGAATTTAAAACGAAACGAAACAAATTTTAGCGGACATATACCGTCGCTCGCTCCCTTCTCAATCTATCCCTGCAGAGAGCCGTGACTGTCACTCACGGCTCCCTGCAGGGATTCCCCCCTCCCCGCTCGGGCACAGGGGGCGGGCACAGCTGGCTCTGCCTCAAGATAGGCAGAGCCAGCTGTCCGTCCCGCAGCTGGGTGGATTCAGACAGTAATGTCGGGATCCGTCCCGGCTGCGGCGTCTCAGTCTACCGCGAGCTGTAGCTTTGGGTGACGGGAGGACGCTAGTTTGTGTCCTCCCGTGACCCTTAGGAGAACTATGGGGGAAAAGCCCTGACCCCATAGATCCCGAGCTAGCCAGAGTCCCCGCAGGGACTGTATGATACATCCTTTCCAGCCATCAAAATCAGAAAAAAACTATCTAAGGATTAATATCAAAGCGAGAGACGACGCGGATCCGCAACGCCTTAAGACGGGGATGTGAACGCACGGCGTCCTCTTATAACAGGATGTCTGATTATTTCGCGAGGCGTCACATGACTGCGCTTGATGGAAAATTTCAAAAGGAGGAACGCTCGCCGGCTCCTTGTTCACTCAATATGACCTTTTGTCGGTTAACACTCGAGATGTGTCGCTCCAATATTTCCAAGAGGCATTTGAAGTCTCCGGTGGGAAGGAGCGGTAAATTATCATGCAAAATGAGTCTTAAAGCTCCGTCATAAAACAGCCTTCTGCGAGGAACGCGAAAAACACGGCCGGGGAAATGATGGCGGCTCAAAACTCTCAATAAATATTTTATTTTCTCCACGGCGGCGGGCGGCGAATATCTTGTTTTAAAGGAAAGGAATGGAATACATTTACAGTAAAGTATAAGCTGCGTAACACAGGAATAATGTCATTTCAAAGAGCTTTCCGAGGGATGATCGAGGACACGTGAATATTAACTCCGCTTAATGTTCTATCTTGCTGGAGGTTCTTCAGGCTAAATATGTCTCTTCAATTCTATGTGTACACAAAGGTGTGCGTGGGAGGGTTGTAAACAGTGGCCGCTATGGGGCCCGGGCACAGGGGGGGGCCCGGCCAGGGCATCCCTCTGATGCCGTGTGGGCCGCCTGGGTTGCTATGGCATGTAAGGGTGCTGGCTGCACTGACACAGCTCAGCAGCGGCGTTTCCCCCTCACAGCCGCTGCGGAGCTGTGTCAGTGACAGCCAGCAGCTACGGCAGAATAGGCCGGCGTTCGCAGTGAAGGAGGAGGCGGGGCCAGCCTAAGAGCAACCCCGCCTCCTCTCACATCACTGGCCAGCGACCTAAGAGGAGGCGGGGCTCGTCGATAGAAGAGGAGGCAGGGCCCGTCGATAGAATAGGAGGCAGGGCCCGTCGATAGAAGAGGAGGCGGGGCACGGGGACGGAAGAGGAGAAAAATTTTGCTATGGGGCCCTGTGATTTCTAGTTACGCCCCTGGTTGTAAATATGCAGATTGGTAATAACTGGTCATTTAAAGTGAACCTATTATCATCTATATATATATATATTGTAGCAGGTCATCATTTAGAGAGCAAGGAGAGGTCCTGTCCTCTCTTACACCTTCCGGAACCTATAGTAAGCCCCAGATTTTACACTTTGCCTCAGTGGCAATTTATGGGCAGGTGAGGCAAACAGACAGACCTCTGGATCCTGGGGAGCAGACAGTCTCTATCTGCTGGAGCACAAGGTTGGTCAGTGTGTTTTGCTGAATATAATTATATTCATGATGTTGCAATCTGATCACTGGAGGAGAGGAGACTGAGTAAATGCTTCCTCTTGCCTGCAGTAGATTAATGGCATCATCTCAGCCACGGCAGCTTCCCTCGCCTTCAAGGAAGACTTTTTATCTATGCATATTGAGCTTTAGTGATATGTCAGGAATTAATGTATCCAAACGGGCAAAGTTCATGAAAGTTCCACTTTAAGTACCACCAATACCTCAGTGGTTTGACCCCCAGCTGATCTACCCCCTCTAGTAATTACTAAAGATCTATATAGAGGGATCAGGACCTCCTTCCTCCTGCTGGGGACCCCTCTAGTGATAATAAAGATCTATATAGAGGAATCAGGACCTCCTTCCTCCTGCTGGAGATCCCTCTAGTGATAATAAAGATCTATATAGAGGAATCAGGATCTCCTTCCTCCTGCTGGAGATCCCTCTAGTGATAATAAAGATCTATATAGAGGAACCAGGACCTCCTTCCCCCCTGATGGGGACCCTTCTAGTGATAATAAAGATCTATATAGAGGAATCAGGACCTCCTTCCTCCTGCTGGGGATCCCTATAGTGATAATAAAGATCTATATAGAGGAATCAGGACCTCCTTCCTCCTGCTGGGGATCCCTCTAGTGATAATAAAGATCTATATAGAGGAATTAGGACCTCCTTCCTCCGTATTGTTGTTGTGGGCAGCTTCCCATTGTATATCCAGCAGTGTTCTTGTCTTTATACAAAGCTGGCTCAATCTTCTAGTCCACACGTCTACTATGTAAGTAGCTTGGCACAGTACAAAACAACATTCTGTTCATTTCAGAATGCAATTCAAGCTATCTTCTCATCTTCTCTTCGTTGAATGGTGTGGGCACACAGACGGACATTTAATTACGTTTTGTAGAATGCATTTAGAAACGTTACATAGACACACGGCACTGCATGGGCACACAGCGTACCATTGTGGTCACATAGCATGTCAGCCTCTAAAGGTTTTATTCCATCGCGTGCTTCTATAACATCAGTCCAGTCTGCAGAGGAGGTTCAGGTTCAGCCCAGGTGCTCCTGCCGCCTCTGTTCTCCCTCCTTTTTATCTTGTGTCCAGTTGGTGGTGCGTCATTTTTATGGCTGAGCGATCCGCCCGCCCGCTCCCGGTCATCCAGCGGTAGAATAATGTAGAGGTAAACCACGAGCTCTTCTTTTTACTGCATCAATGACAAAGGCTTTATTTGGCTTGACCCTCACAAAGGGATCTCCAAGGAAACATTGACGTGAAAGAGAGGAACGCACCCTAGATACATTGTCAAAAGGACTTAACAAATCGAGAACGCATGAATACAACAGAATCCGGCTGAGGAAAAAGTAATTGCATCCGTAAAGAAAAGTATTCGCTCCCCAATGTGAGCTGCCTCCATTCTCCAGGGGTGGAAGGAGGACTCTCTGCTGGAGACCTGCTATATTAGTGCCCTGGGACTAGCAATCAAGCTGTGACTTGCATGAAACTGATAGAGGGGCGTTAGGAAGGGTAGGTGGGGGGTACAAAGTTAGAGCAGTCTGATCCTACAGCGCTCTAGATCCGGGTCATGTGACCGATCGCTGTAGCGGTTGCCATCTTGAAAGCCAATGCCATCAAAGTCTTAAGAAAATATGAAAGTGAATGCAGGCTCCTTCTTATTCCGTTCCTGCAATGCAAACTGCTGCAGGTCACATGACACAGTGCTGGTTTTTCGATTTGGCAATAAAAAATTATCACCCCCCATAAAAAAAACATCATTTACCCCTTCCAGTTGGGGAGAGGGCGGGGATATTTTACAGCAAGGAGTTAAAACTCCCGTGGAGCCTTTTGTCTGCTGTCTGTGCCATGACCTGGAGATTTCCCTTCATTTCCTGTTTTGGAGACGCAACAGGAAGTGAGTAGAAATCTCCACAAAGTGAGGGGGCATTCTTCTCAGACAGGAAATGTTCAGGCAATTGGAAGGTGTTCCCTCACCTCCTCTTTTCATGATAATTAAAACATTTTGGAAAAAAAGGTTTGCCTTTGCATATGTTAAGGTCCATGTGGACCCTTTGTTTGAGA
>NW_017307511.1:335132-338446 GCF_000935625.1 Nanorana parkeri
TTCTTTGGTTTTATTATTTTATTATATTATTATACAGAGATTTATATAATGTCAACAACCTGCACAGCCTTTCACGAAATAAAGATTTCATTAGCAGCAGCACAAATATCGCGTGAGATAAAAAAAAATTCAAACAATCACCATTTTTATTTTACAATGGCCTTTAAAATACGAATGTTTTGGCTTTTAAATAGCGTTTTTAAGTGCAAAATGTGCATTTTAATATGTGTGTGTGCATAATGTTAAAAAAAGGGGGTCTGGCAGCGAAAGAGTTAAAACATTTTTTTTTCCTGCTGAATGTTATTTTGGATGGTGTTCCCTGTAAATGCCATTTCAGCTGCCGGGTACCCCGTTTTTTGGCCTTTGCATGCTCTCTGCCCCCCAATGAACCGCTGCGTCCTGTAAGTCTCGGAGATGATGCTGTGGCTTTTCCGCGTCCTCCGCCTTATCTCAGAGCAGCGTTCGTTATCCCGCCTGACCTCTTCACATCTATAAGTGAACCCGCCATCCCGTCCTGTAAGGCCTGCGGAGCCGAGGGTAACACCTGCCACTTGGATGTGGCAGATCCCCCCCGGCTTGAAGTGAAGATTGGCCAACCATTTCCTCAATTGAACGGGTCACGGCAGGTAATATCGCGCTCTATTCCGGGTCAGCGCCAGATCACCGATGAGAGTGACAAATGGATAAACCGGACAACCCCAGCGAGCGACTACCTGGGGACAGAGCCAGGGGGGGGGGATAAAGAAAGAAATGATGGAAAAGTGGATAATAGCGGGAAGTCTGTGCTCTGGCCGGAGGGAAATACAATGTAGGTCAGTTCTGCTGAATGGAGAGAAAGGACTGAAGTGCGTGATGAGGAGTGACAGAATCCGAGGTCCACCGGCACCTGCGAATGAGGAAGTCAAAGGGCCGGTGTTAAATCTGAACTACAGACAGATATACAAAAAATAAGATTTCATCGAGTTATAGTAAAGCAGAATTCCAGCTTTAAAAAAACAGCCTATTAAAGTATAAAAAAAACAGATTTTGCTTCAATACTCAATAATCTGAAGCTGCCCCCTGCAGTAATTCATTTCCACCACTAGATGTCCCCAGTCTTCAGGGTTGAATGACAGCCTGTGTCACTGAACCCACTTCCTCTGGGCCCGGGCTGTCACACCATACCCAGGCTGTTAAAGGAGAACTATGGAGTAAGTGTTTTTCCCCATAGTTCTCCTTAGGGTCACGGGAGGACACAAACTAGCGTCCTCCCGTCACCCTGAGATCCGTATACTGCAAGCTACAGCTCGCGATATACTGAGACCGCTGCAGCCGGGGCGGATCCCGACATTACTGTCGAGATCCACCCAGCTGCGTGATTGACAGCTGGCTCTGCCTATCTAGAGGCAGAGCCAGCTTTACCCGCCCCCTCCCCTGTCCGTTCCTAGCGCTGGAATCCCTGCAGGGAGCCGTGAGTAACAGTCTCTATCCCAGTCTGTTGGATGAAATATTGCAGTCCTGAGTCCCGCACGTCCGAGCCCAGTGTGTCCCCGAGCCCAGTGTGTCCCCGAGCCCAGTGCGTCCCTGAGTCCAGCGCATCCCTGAGTCCTGATTCCAGTGCGTCCCTTGAGTCCAAATGCGTCCCTTGAGTCCAAATGCGTCCCTTGAGTCCAAATGCGTCCCTTGAGTCCAAATGCGTCCCTTGAGTCCAAATGCGTCCCTTGAGTCCAAATGCGTCCCTTGAGTCCAAATGCGTCCCTTGAGTCCAAATGCGTCCCTTGAGTCCAAATGCGTCCCTTGAGTCCAAATGCGTCCCTTGAGTCCAAATGCGTCCCTTGAGTCCAAATGCGTCCCCGAGTCCAGTGCGCCAATTTATATACTATTCTGCATTGATGTATAATGTATTGTTGTGATTTGTAGTCCCTCCACAGTTGATGTCAATCTGTATTAGAGTGTAAGCTCCTCTGTACAGAGACTGATGTGACTGTGGAGGGACATTAGAGTGTAAGCTCCTCTGTACAGAGACTGATGTGACTGTGGGGGGGACATTGGAGTGTAAGCTCCTCTGTACAGAGACCGATGTGACTGGCTCTGTGTTCTCTGTACAGCACTGCGGTATATGTCAGAGCTACATAAATGTATAATAATAGTGTGTGACTGTGGGGGGACATTAGAGTGTAAGCTCCTTTGGTGCAGAGACCGCCGGAGGGGTCGGGGGGCCGGTGTGATCCACTTCGAGTCCCCCCCGGAGTGGGAAGGTGGGGGAGAAAAAAAATCTTGCACCAGGGCCCGTTGCTCCTTAGGTCCGCCACTGTGTAAAACATTCATTACTGACCCCTATGTGTTCAAGGAAAAAGAAGTCTCAGCCTAATATGAAGCCGCTCCCCCGACAATGGAAGAATAACATTTCACCATCTGCTTCAACATTCTGAAAATAGACAGGAAGCAAAAATGACATTTGAAGTATCCGAGTCGTACTGACTGTACTACTTCCAAATATGAACAGAGCCGGTAGAGATGTACACGTATAGCATCCCATTAGAATGCAAGAAACAAATTAATTATAAATGTCTTGGGCATAAAGTTCTTATCTCTCGTCAAACAACGTTGGGCTGTTTGTTTAAATCATTCAGGAAATCTGAATTTAGAAAAAAAGATGTTCGTGTGTATCATAGCCGTGCGATGAAAGGGCCTCTTCTTCTTTCATCAATGGATTGAACAGGAAGTTCTATATATAAATGTATTTTATTGAAAATAAACGGTCAGTCGTGGCAGAAAATCCAGAACCTAATATAAGTGGACCTGAAATCAAAAAGAGAAGATGTGCTATGTTATAGGGAACACATGGAAATGTCCATTGTGCTGAAGTAGTAGCCTGAAAGATCCACTGTCATGGCTTCCTCCTGACACATAGCAGGTGCATCACCCTTCCCGACTGGGTACCTCCGTCGGAAAACAGCTCCCTCTCCGCTGGAACCCTCATCCCAGTGTCCTCAGCCCAAACCTGCCTAATTATTGGACAGAACCAATATCTTAGGACAGAACGCTAAACCACCCAATCATTAGACAACACCAATGTTGAGGTGGAAACCAATATCTGCTTTATTGAAGACCAGCTCAGTATATATACAGTTCAAGTCTAAAGTCTAAACACATAACGCAATCAAACATGAACAGCATGCAAACAGACATCCCCTCCTCCCGATGCCTTAATGAATAGGGAGAGAGACACATGTGATTGAATTATCTCCTGAGTGTATCATAGGGTGATCTACTCAGCGGTGTATTTACAAATGCTTCTGCCCTAGGCAAAACAGCAACGCCGCCCCCCCCCC
>NW_017307511.1:339937-347869 GCF_000935625.1 Nanorana parkeri
CCCCCCCCCCGTACTGAGGCCGATCGTCACCATCAGCAGCCCCCCCGTGGGGGAGGCCCCATCTGCACAGACAATCACTCACCTGGCATTCAAAGCGCCGCCGTCCGCTGCCTTCTGGACACCACCGCAGCATGCCGTCCTCGTCCCCGCCGGCCGTCCTCGTCCCCGGCGCTACTATAGACTCCGGTTCACTTCCCCTGATAAATAAAATGTATCAAGGGGAGAGAGTCACAGCAACGCCGCTCTCAGGGAACCTGCCGCTCCAGGTAAACGCCTTGTTTGCCTCGCGGCAGATACGCCCCTGGATCTACTCATCTACACCTGGAGTCAGCTACTCCTAGAATCAGCTATCCTAATCCCATCATCAACACAATACAACAAAGGGACCAATAAACTGTAACAGTTCAATGTCCAGAATTATCCCCCTTCAGTGCTCCTGGAGTCACAGCCTGTACCTATAATACACACAGGGTCATCCAAATGTAATGCCAGGGAACATGTACAGTACATCCCTCCACACATAAACCTGGGAGAATGGTTCATTGTAACCCCAAGAGGTCCGAGGGTGTCTCCATAGTTCTGGGTCCATAGTCAGTAGGAGGGAGGCTAACCCCCAGGCTCTTCCAACAGCACCAGTGACGGTTCAGTCCGTCACAGGAGGCAAGACTCCTGTTCTGTAGCTTCATAGCTGTACATCTGCAGTGTGAGATCATCTAAGGCACTGCTGCCTATGACTGATGGTCTCACCAGATTTGAGAGTGAGATTTGATGATGCCACCACTGGGGTGCTCACAGTTCTCCTTGCTGGAGAGGAAAACGTACCTGAGGACCTGCAGTGCATGGATCTCCCTGCTTCTGCTTCTTCCATTCTGTAGATCTGTGCTTCCTCCACCTCTAACACTTCCCAGCAGTCGTCAGATCACCAGTCTTCAAAGGGGCAACTCTCACAGCATTGTGAGAGAGCGTTGTCACCCTCGGACAGGAAGTGTATTACTGGCTGGATCAACAGAGAAAACTTAAAGGAGAACTATGGGGTTAAGGCTTTTCCCCATAGTTCTCCTTAGGGTAACGGGAGGACGCTAGTTTGTGTCACCCTAGGCTCAGTATACCACAAGCTGTAGCTCACTATACACTGAGACGCCGCAGTATACCGCGAGCGGCTGCTCGCGGTATACTGAGACGCCGCAGCTGAAGCGGATCCCGACAATTGTGCCAGGATCCGCCCAGCTGTGTGAGTGACAGCTGGCTCTGCCTATCTAGAGGCAGAGCCAGCTGTACCCGCCCCCTCCCCCGTCCGTTCCGCCAGTCAGCGCTGTCGGAGCGGGGAGGGGGGAATCCAGCCCCTCCCCCTGTCACGGCAGAGAGCCCCTGTCACGGCAGTATGTGTTCGCTCACTTCCCGATCTACTGAGCCGACCTGTGACAGTCTCATTGTCACAGGTCGGCTAGAACTATGAGGTGAGTAAAAAGCCCCTCCCCCCCCTCATAGTTCTCCTTTAAGCTTGAAAGTAGAAAACGAACGCGGCGCTCACATCTAAGGCCCGGTAACCTGCAGACGTTTCTGTCCTCGTCTTCTGATACTATGTGATAGAAGTGTCATTCAGTTTCTTTTTGTGTATAATTTCTGTGTAAAGTTTGATATAGGAGAGATGACTGTACAGAGTGTTGATTATTACTAATGCATTCATCGCTTTTCACGCTCCTCAACTAACTGCTTAACTTACAGACACTGTCCTGAAACATTTTCAGTAAAAAGTACATTTATTAATTGACACCATCTGGCTCCCTCAGTGAGGCATGGAGTAATGTGCGAGCTTCAGTAACTCATAATATGCAATCACAATGTATTAATGATGATGATTTCTTATTAATATAAAGTAATGTATAAGTCGCCATCAGTTTATTTGTTTGAATTAGTCAGTGTGAAAAGTTCTATATAGTGGAGGAGGAAGCAGTGATGGATCAGTAATCTGTATATAAGGTGACAGTGGAGGAGGAAGCAGTGTTGGATCAGTAATCTGTATATAAGGTGACAGTGTGTGTCTTGTCAGATAGTGGAGGAGGAAGCAGTGCTGGATCAGTAATCTGTATATAAGGTGACAGTGTGTCTGGTCAGATAGCGGAGGAGGAAGCAGTGCTGGATCAGTAATCTGTATATAAGGTGATAGTGTGCTTTGTCATATAGCGGAGGAGGAAGCAGTGCTGGATCAGTAACCTGTATATAAGGTGACAGTGTGTGTCTTGTCAGATAGTGGAGGAGGAAGCAGTGCTGGATCAGTAATCTGTATATAAGGTGACAGTGTGTCTGGTCAGATAGCGGAGGAGGAAGCAGTGCTGGATCAGTAATCTGTATATAAGGTGACAGTGTGTGTCTTGTCAGATAGTGGAGGAGGAAGCAGTGCTGGATCAGTAATCTGTATATAAGGTGACAGTGTGTGTCTTGTCAGATAGTGGAGGAGGAAGCAGTGCTGGATCAGTAATCTGTATATAAGGTGACAGTGTGTGTCTTGTCAGATAGTGGAGGAGGAAGCAGTGCTGGATCAGTAATCTGTATATAAGGTGACAGTGTGTGTCTTGTCAGATAGTGGAGGAGGAAGCAGTGCTGGATCAGTAATCTGTATATAAGGTGACAGTGTGTGTCTTGTCAGATAGAGGAGGAGGAAGCAGTGCTGGATCAGTAATCTGTATATAAGGTGACAGTGTGTGTCTTGTCAGATAGAGGAGGAGGAAGCAGTGCTGGATCAGTAATCTGTATATAAGGTGACAGTGTGTGTCTTGTCAGATAGAGGAGGAGGAAGCAGTGCTGGATCAGTAATCTGTATATAAGGTGACAGTGTGTGTCTTGTCAGATAGAGGAGGAGGAAGCAGTGCTGGATCAGTAATCTGTATATAAGGTGACAGTGTGTGTCTTGTCAGATAGAGGAGGAGGAAGCAGTGCTGGATCAGTAATCTGTATATAAGGTGACAGTGTGTCTGGTCAGATAGCGGAGGAGGAAGCAGTGCTGGATCAGTAATCTGTATATAAGGTGATAGTGTGCTTTGTCATATAGCGGAGGAGGAAGCAGTGCTGGATCAGTAATTTGTATATAAGGTGACAGTGGAGGAGGAAGCAGTGCTGGATCAGTAATCTGTATATAAGGTGACAGTGTGTCTGGTCAGATAGCGGAAGAGGAAGCAGTGCTAGATCAGTAATCTGTATATAAGGTGACAGTGTGTCTGGTCAGATAGTGGAGGAGGAAGCAGTGCTGGATCAGTAAGCCGTATATAAGCATTGGGTAGGCTGCAATGACTGTTTTGGTGCAGTGAAGGGGAAAGGTTGTGAGTTGACAGATGACAGCACCGGGCCCCTGGAATCTTGGACCTGTTGCCCCCTACAATCCCTGTAGTGACACCTTCCGCCATGCCTGGCTCTATGTGTTGCACACGCTGTATAATAAGCCCGCCACATTCCGTTGCTGTTGAACACAAACAATTGGTTGCAGCGATCCTCATTATTCCGGCTTATGAAGATAATTATATATAAGCCGCGGCGCTCCAATGAGATGAAGCGAACAGAAGATACGGAGCGCGTGGATCCGGAATAAACGCTGTCATGCCGTCTATTGAAGCTGAAGAGTGCGATGGATTTCAAAGGTATGAAAGAACAACCCGCGAGATACATTGTTTGTTTACATTATTTTTTATTTTTTTGATGGGGTATTATGGAAACTTGAACCTTTTATTAGTCAGATAAAGAAAATTCCAGTAGGATACGATGGTATGAGAAATAGAAACTGAGACCACATAGATATCAGTTATGAGACTATTTCCCCCTTATTGAAAGGGAAGACGACTTTTATACATATTTCCAAACCAGCTGACTCATAGACGTGGTCCTACATGTAGCTGAAGGTGAGACCTGCCTCAGAACCAATGTAATCTAGATCTGATGTTAGAGAATTCTGACATTCAAACTCAGAATTCTGGCTTTCCAACTCAGAATTCTGACTTCAAATTCTGAGTTTAAAGTCAGAATTCTGAGTTTGAAAGTCAGCATTCTGACCTAAAAAAAAAGCAGAATTACTAAAAGTCAAAATTCTGAGATTAAAAATTATTTCTAACTCAGGATTCTGACTTCTAATCTCAGTACATTGACTTCCAAACACAGAATTCTGACTTCCAAACTTAAAATTCTGACTTTTAAACACAGAATCCTGACTTGAAAAGTCAGAATTTAGTTTCATTTTTGGGGGGAGGGAAACTCAGAATTCTGACTTTCAAACTCAGAATTCTGACTTTCAAACTCAGAATTCTGACTTTCAAACTCAGAATTCTGACTTTCAAACTCAGAATTCTGACTTTCAAACTCAGAATTCTGACTTTCAAACTCAGAATTCTGACTTTCAAACTCAGAATTCTGACTTTCAAACTCAGAATTCTGACTTTCAAATTCTGAGTTTGAAAGTCAAAATTCTGACATTAAAAAGCAGAATTACTAAAAGTTAGAATTCTGAGATTAAAAGTCAAAATTCTGAGAAAAAACATTCAGACTCAGAATTCTGACTTTTAATCTCAGAATTTTAAACAGAGAATCCTGACTTTCTTCATTTTTTTTTTAGCATGGCCCCAGGGCTCCTCCGTAGGAACAAGCCGGGCTAGTAACAGAGATCGGGATTGGGTGCAGAATTGCAGGTCACAGAGTAAAGCTGAAGATCTCTGAGAACTGGAGTCCTGCAAGTCTGAACCTTAGACAGCCATCTTGGAGCCATTATTAGCAATGTGCTCATACACATTGTAGACATGCCACAGGATGTGCAGTCCTCCTACTATGTGGGCTGACTTGATCCTCCTGAGAGCTAACACAGTCATAATACAATTCAACACAAGACGGTTAGGAGAAGGGATGAGCCGTAATCCAAAGACCAAACCCGGTCTGAGCCTGAGCTCCTCCGAACACATAAGGAGCTCCTCCCAAACATAGAAGGAAGCTCCTTCCATGCCACCTAATCAGTTGCAGACGGGGGTTTCCTTAATCAAAAGGACGGGGTGCAGTGACATCATTGACCTTATATGGTTATATTAGGTAAATGAGAATCACCTAAAATGTCTATGTGGCCACGTAAATGACATGAGCACAAGCATCCCACCCCTTTGTTTATGGTCAGCTGCGAGGACCAAGTAGCTTCCATGTTTGGATGAGCTCAGGTTTGGGCTTGGTTTGGTCTGAACCTGAGCTCAAACCTTGTTAGGATCGCCCAGCTTGTGAGATTGCATTGTCCACTGGTAACCTAGCATAGAGATCTTTATAGAATGGGTTTCCATGGCCGAGCAGCTGCATCCAAGCCTTACATCACCAAGTGCAATGCAAAGCGTGGGATGCCGTGGTGTAAAGCACGCCGCCACTGGACTCTAGAGAAGTGGAGGCGTGTTCTCTGGAGTGACCAATCACGCTCCTCTGTCTGGCAATCTGATGGACGTGTCTGGGTTTGGCGGTTGCCAGGAGAACGGTACTTGCCTGACTGCATTGTGCCAAGTGTAAAGTTTGGTAGAGGGGGATTATGGTGGGGGGGTTTCAGGGGTTGGACTTGGCCCCTTAGTTCCAGTGAAGAGAACTCTTAAGACATCAGCACACCAAGACATTTTGGACATTTTCATACTCCCAACTTTGTGGGAGGAGTTTTTGGGATGGCCCCTTCCTGTTCTAACATGACTGCGCACCAGTGCACAAAGCAAGGTCCATAAAGACATGGATGGGGGAGTTTGGGGGTGGAGGAACTTGACTGGCCTGCACAGAGTCCTGACCTCAACCCGATAGAACACCTTTGGGATGAATGAGAGAGGAGACTTCGAGCCCGACCTTCTCCCCCAACATCAGTACCTGACCTCACAAATGGTCCAACATTCCCATAGACACACTCCTAAACCTTGTGGACGCCTTCCCAGAAGAGGCGGAGCTGTTATAGCGGCAAAGGGCAGAGCCAACACAATACTGAACCCTACGGACTAAGACTGGGATGCCATTAAAGTTCATGTGCGTGTAAAGGCGTCCCAATACTTATGGCAATATAGTGTATAAGGCAAAAACTGCATTTGGAGCATCCAAACGGCCACAAAATAACCTCTCCTGAAATTCCAATTGGGCTCGGGACTTCCTAATTTATGAAATTGGGTCAAAATCTGACGTCATCTCAATTTCTGGATCAACCTCAGTGGCTCCGTAAGTGGTTATAGAGCCTCAGATACTTCCTTTAAAATGCTCACATTAGTAAAAAAATAAATAAAGCATTAAAAGTAAACATACAAACCCCCCGTACATACCTCCCCCCGTACATACCCCGGTGTACTCATCTTTGTAAATGTTGTTTGTGTGTGATCCTTCTCGGGGCTAACTAGAGCATACCATACTTTATTTATGTTCCGTGTTTCATTTATATATGAGCCAGTGTGGTTTAATCTGGAGATGTGGCGTCCCCTGACGCTCTATTCTACTTAAGAGGTGTTATGATGTGTCTACGCTTTGTTCTGCCCTCTGGTTAGTGACCACTTTATCAGTGTTTCCCTCGCCTTCAGAGCTCACACGTTGAATAATAGATCAGCCGAATAATAATGTATATGCCGCCAACGATCCTTTCAATGTTTTAGTTGATAATTGTTTTAGTTGACACTTTTTCCCATGTGGGCCGTGCGAAGGAAGAGAAGGAAAATAAAATTCTTCTATTGAGGAAAAACTCCAGTTTCGCAGGAAAGTTGATACAACACGCAGTGTATATACCCCAAAAACACAGTATATACACCCACAAAACACAGTATATACCCCAAAGACACAGTATATACCCCAAAACACAGTATATACCCAAAGACACAGTATATACCCCAAAGACACAGTATATACCCAAAGACACAGTATATACCCCAAAGACACAGTATATACTGTACCTCAAAGACACAGTATATACCCCAAAACACAGTATATACCCAAAGACACAGTATATACCCCAAAACACAGTATATACCCAAAACACAGTATATACCCCAAAGGCACAGTATATACCCAAAAACACAGTATATAACCCAAAACACAGTATATACCCCAAAGTATATACCCCAAAACACAGTATATACCCAAAGACACAGTATATATACCCCAAAGACACAGTATATACCCAAAACACAGTATATAACCCAAAACACAGTATATACCCCAAAGGCACAGTATATACCCAAAAACACAGTATATAACCCAAAACACAGTATATACCCCAAAGACACAGTATATACTGTACCTCAAAGACACAGTATATTTTATTATTATTATTATTATTATTATTATACAGGATTTATAGAGCGCCAACAGTTTGTGCATTGCTATAGAATATAAAGAAGACATTACAATCCCATTACAATTCAAGACAAGATGGTAAGTAAGGCCCTGCCCATGAGGGCTAACAATCTAAAAGGGAGGGGCAAGTGATACATGAGGAGGTAGCTGTGTGGGGATGAATTGTTTGAGAACGTGATGGTTGAGTGGTTAGGTTGAGGTGGGATCGGCTTCCCTGAAGAGATGAGTCTTTAAGGATCGCATAAAGGCAGTCAGAGTGGGAGATAGATGGACAGGTTGGGGTAAAGAGTTCCAAAGGATGGGAGATACTCTAGTAAAGTCCTGGAAGTGAACATGGGAGGAGTTGAGGAGGGTGCTGGAAAGCAGGCGGTCTTGGGATGAGCGGAGGGGACGGTTAGGGTGATACTTTGAGAGAAGGTTTGAGATATAGCCGGGGGCGGAGTTGTGGATGGTTTTGTAAGTCGTTGTTAATAGTTTTAATTTTATCCTTTGGGCTATTGGAAGCCAGTGTAGGGATTGGCAGAGGGGGGTGGGGGATCGAAGCCAGTGCAGGGATTGGCAGAGGGGGTGGGGGATGGAAGCCAGTGGGGGGGTTGGGGGGGGTGGGCGGGGGGT
>NW_017307511.1:348166-359059 GCF_000935625.1 Nanorana parkeri
GATGGAAGCCAGTGGAGGGATTGGCAGAGGTGGGCGGGGGAGGGAAGCCAGTGGAGGGATTGGTAGAGGGGAGTTGCAGACACAGAGCGGTTGGTTAGGTGGATAAGTCTAGCAGTAGCAGTCATGATCGACAGAAGGGGGGGAGGAGCCTGTGTAGACCAATGAGGAGGGAGTTGCAATAGTCAAGACGAGATATAACAAGTGAGTGGATGAGTCATTTAGCATTTTTTCATTGGTGAGGAAGGGGTTATTTTGTCACGAAGTTGAATGCGGCCGGATTTGGATAGGGATTGGATGTGGGGAAGGAAGGTGAGGTCCGAGTCAATATACTCAAAGGCACTTTTGTAAAATTAGTTTAATATTTAAATTTTAAGGAGAGCCGTGATTGTCTCAAACTGCATTTTCCTTATTTGCAAAATTGCAACAGTCCTTGGCAGAATTGACTTCCTCCTGCTCCTGTAACTGGCTCACTGGGTTTCAGTTAGGCCTGCTCAGAACTGCAAGCAAGCCTAGCCAGACCGTGCAATGTGAGTTGTGGTGCACAGTCTGGCTGGGGTGGCAAAGGCTGTGGCTTGGCAAACACAGATGCAGATGTTATGCTTTGGGTGGGACAGCTTAAGGTGGCTCCTTCTAGACAGTGTGACTCTTCTAAGGCGGCCGGGTTAGACGTTGTTGGCTTATTTGTAGGAAAACTGATCATCTGGTGCCACTTAAATCAGTAGATTATATCTCTTTATAAACTGTTGAAGGCTTTCAAAGCGGCAGTAGTGTGCTTGGCCGAGGAGCTGATAATCTATGGCAAATGTAAGGTTACAAAAGCAGCTCACTGTTGTCTGTGAACATTATTTCAGGCTCTGTTTTAACCATTGTGCTTGACGGAGAAGCTGGCAATTTTTTCCATCTGGGAAACTATAAAAATACCTCAATGGGAAGGAAGGTAAGGAAAGAAGAGAAGAGAAGAAAGGAGGGAAGTGAAGGAAAAGGAAAGGAAAAAAGAAAGAGAAGATAAAGCAAGGGAAGAAAAGAAAAGAAAGGAGGGACAGAGGGTGTGAGGTGAAGGGAAGGGAAACGAATGGAAGGAAATGAGAGAAGAGAAGAGGAGAGGGAGGGAAAGGGAACTAGAAAGGAGATAAGAGAAGGTATGGGAAGAGAAGAAAGGAGGGACAGAGGGAGTGAGGTGAAGAGAAGGGAAAAGAATGGAAGGAATGAGAGAATGAAAGGAAAGAGGTAAGAGAAGAGAAGATAGGAGGAAGGGAAAGGAAAAAAGAAAGGAGAGGAGAAGGGAAGGGAAACAAAGAGAAGAAATGAGGGATAGAGGGGGTCAGGTGAAGGGAAGGTGATAGAATGGAAGGAAATGAGGGAAGGGAAGGAAAAGGAAGAGAAGAGGAGACAGAGGAGAGAAGAAAGAAAGGAGGAAGAGGAAGGGGAAGGGTAAGGGAAAAAAGAGACAAGAAAGTAAGGAAAGAGAAGGCATGAGAAGAGAAGAGGAGGGACAGGGGGAGTGAGGTGAAGGGAAAATAATGGAAAGAAATGAGAGAATGGAAGGGAAAAGAAGGAAGGCAATGAGAGAAGGGAAGGGAATATAATGGAAGGGAATGAGAGAAGGCAAGGGAAAAGAATGGAAGAAAATGAGAGAAGGGAAGAGAAGAGAAGAGAAGAAAGGTGGGGCAGAGGGAGTGAGGTGAAGGGAAAGGGGAAGAATGGAAGGACATGAGAGAAGGGAAGGGAAAATAATGGAAGGAAATGAGAGAAGGGAAGGGAAAAGAATGGAAGGAAATAAGGGAAGGGGATAGAATGGAAGGAAATGAGAGAAGGGAAGGGAATAGAATGGAAGAAAATGAGAGAAGGGAAGGGAAGAGAAAAGAGAAGAGAAGAAAGGAGGGGCAGAGGGAGTGAGGTGAAGGGAAAGGGGAAGAATGAAAGGAAATGAGAGAAGGGAAAGGAAGGGAAGAGAAGACAGAGGAGAGAAGAAAGAAATGAGGGAGGGGAAGGGAAAGGAAAAAAGAAAGGAGAGAAGAGAAAGTAAGGGAAAGGAAGGGGAACAGAAGAGAAGAGAGGGGAAGGGAGGAAGGAAAGGAAAAAAATCAAAGGAAAGGGAGGGCGGGGAATATAATCTCTCTTTTGATATTCAGTTCATCTATATGATGATCTTGTATGTTCTGCGGGTCAGGTAATAACATGGCTCTCCATGTCGGATTGTTCCTTGTCTTTCCTGTCCACGTCCAGCAATGTGTGATCTGACTGATACAATCAATACCATTTATCTGTCACTGAGATATCTTGATTGCCGATAGAACATATTGTGTATGAGAAGCGGCACAGAGCGCGCCCATCAGCCTTCACAGACTCATGACTCATAAAGCCATTTCCATCACATGGAATGTTTTCGCCCCGTTTACTGGAAAGCCCCTCTTTTTACTAAAAATCAAATGACACACCAATGACAGGAAACGGCAAAGTCATCCTAAGGTGCTCGTCGCAGTCACATTATTTATGACAAGTTTTAATGTACCGAATATACTTAAGATGAGAATTCTGCGCTACGGCTGCGTGAAAGAAGCACATAAATCCAGAGAGTTTTCCAGCAAGAAGTCAATTGTGTCTGAATTATTCATAAACGTATCAGACTCGGAGGGCAGTTGGGGTCTAGGCACGTACGAGGGTTCTCCTAGGATGAGGTGAACTTTTTACACATACAGACAAATTGGGAGGTTCAGCTAGTTACAGCCCTCAGTTCATCATAGGAGCTCAGACAGCCTGAGCCCTTGTCTGAAATATTTTATGTAGCAATGAACTGGTCATTGTTATGAGCAGCTATCCGTAGCAATCCATCGCAATAAAAGTCTCAGACCAGATAGTCTTGGATCACTGGAGTAATGGTTATGTTGCCAATATAATACCAGAGATATACAGAAACACTCACACCTATATAGTCACACCTATCTCCTTCAGGATCCTGTGCCGGGTCTCTTCTCTGGAGACAGTTCTCCTGATCAGTTTTAAATTGTGAGGCAACACATGGCTTAGTGTCCAAGCAACACATCACTTCTTCTGCGCATCTTCCTGCTACTGTACTCTTCTAAATCCTTGTGCCTGCTCTGTCCTCCATGCCAGCCTCCAGCCTCTGATCATATAGTGACCCCTGTGCACCAGTATAGAGCATCCTGTGTCCTCCAGGGGCCCGTGTGCACCCGTCACTCTAGTGCAGAGTATACTATCTTCAATTGACCCCTGTGCGCTCCAGTGTGCACCTGTGACTCCCCTCAAGAGGATCATGTGTCTTCCAGGGGCCTATGTGCACCCATGACTCCAGTGCAGGATATGCTGTGCCATGGGCCCCTGTACATCCACGACTCCAGCGCAGAGTATGATGTGTCTTCCAGGGACCCCTGTGCAGACGTATATCCATGCAGAGCATCCTATGTCTTTCAGAGTCCCTGTGCAGTCGTCACTCCAGTGCAGAGCATGCTGTGTCTTCCTTGGGCCCCTGTGCATCCATGACTCCAGTGTAGAGCATCCTATGTTTTCCTTTGACCTCTGTGTGCTCCTGTGACTCCACTACAGAGAATCATGTGTCTTCCAGGGACCCCTATGCAAATGTATAACTGTTGTGGCATTGCGTGGCATTACCACGGTGTTAGGTGGCCTCAAAGTCACCCAGGATTCTCAGCCAGAGGGGCTGAGTGGCTCCAGGAAGAAAGTACGTGTACCAGGAGAGAACTGCCTTTTCAGTCCTTTCCAGGTTTTCTGGATCCTAGTTGGGATTTCTTAGAGCTCTGGGTGGGAGGAAATCTCCAGTCCTGGGTCCATGCTTTGGTAGTGACTGGCACCTAATTGTGCACCTGTGCACATCCCTCATGAAGAGTGTGCTGGGATATGTTCAGGGCCCCACCTGTGAGTCAGGAGAGCTCCACCTAGGAGTCAGTGTGGAGTCCAGTGCAGCAGGGAGCTGCGGGTTTGTGAACCATATTGGGAGGATTGGCATGTTATTGCCGTTGTCTGGAGGAACCAGACAGTGGCCCTGAAGATTGAGGCCGGAGCAGCAGTGCTGCAAGAGAGATTTATTAAAAGACTGGGACAGCGTGAGTGTATGGGACAACTCGAGGATTGGTGAGCACCGATCTGTTATATGCTACAGCAAGCCATTTATGTTGGATTTTGTGATTATCTACCGTTTTGAAAGAAAATAAAGACTCTGTGTTTTGAAAAACCCGCTGTGCGAGTGCTCTGAGAGCTCCCCAATATCACACTGTGCAGAGCATCCTGTGTCTTTAAGGGACCCCTATGCAGATGTATAACTGCGCAGAGCATCCTGTGTCATCTAGTGTCCCCTGTGTGCCCCAGTGTGCACCTGTGACTCCAGTACAGAACATCCTGTGTCTTCCAGTAACCCCTGTGTACCAGTAAACTCCTGTGCGCCCTGTGACCCCTGAAATCCAGTGAATCTTGTGTCATCTAGTGACTCCCATGTGAACCTGTGTACCCCATGACTTACGGAGCACCCTATGTCATCTAGTGAATCTCATGCGCTCCTGAGTGCCCTGTGACTCCAGAGCACCCTGTGCCCTGTGTCATCTAGTGACTGCTGTGTGTCATTGTCCACCCTGTGACTCCGGAGCACCGCAGAGCATTCTGCGTCATCTAGTGAGTCAGAGATAACCCTGTGTGCCTCCATGACACCTGTGTCTCCATGCAGTCTCTGGTGCCCTCGGCAATTGTCTGGCCTGCTACGCTCAATGTCCGTACCTTCTGGTACGAGCCTACATTCTCCTGGACTGTCCCTCTCTTCCCGTGTTTGTGACAATGCCAATGATATAAACACATGATTGCCCCTTACAGGACAAAGCTATTTGAATGTCAAAATCAAAGAACACCTCAAAGTGACATGAAAATTAAAATAATTGTACCAAAAACACATTTGCATGTCTTCCAATGTTTTTGGATATACGCTATGATAAAAGACTGTGTTAGGAGACTGAGCCTAGTCATGTCCGATGTTAAAGTGACCATAGTAGGTCTTGCATCTGGCGATCTGGTAGGAGCACTTCCATCGCTGTCACCTTAAGGTAGTCGGAGCAATGTTGTGAAGTGCAACTGTCCAAGACTGAAGGAAGGGCCAGAGTTCAGCGTTAATCAGCATTCTTTAATTTCTGACCCATCCCAGTAATATTAGTTATTCTATAGTGTCACTCCTTCACTGTTCTCTCGGCAGACAGAATCAATCCAAAACGGCCCCTACACCACCCATAATATACCGACAGGCAAGACAGAAGTTTTCTCTCTGGCTTGTTTGCACGCTCTGCTTTGTCCTACAGGATTCTACAATCTTCTTTTATGCATCTCAGGTTATAAAACTTCGTCTGAATTTGAGCAGAAAGAGAAATCAAATTCATTTCCCAAACCCGGGGCAATCCCTGCGTGTTCCCCGCTGCCCCTGGTGTGAAGTATACTGACCTTGAAAAAATCTATCTTCACATTCTCATCAGAAAAACATAAAAGAGACAGTAAATTCCAATCACACTTTACGACTTGTAACTTCCAGATATGGAAATAAAAAGTTCAAGGAAAAGGGAGAACTTTCTCACAATGTTATAGAAAAAGTTTGTCGGTTTTCTTTGCCAGCTGTCTGCCTGTGGTGGAACCTTAGGGCCCGTTTACACCAGCACATGATGGAGCACATAGCGTGTTCATGTGCTGGTGTGTGTTGTGTGTTGTGCATGCACGTTCCAATGTTTAATGAGTTTACAGCTTCTGCTCGTTTATTTTTTGGACTAAAAGTGGTCCAAGGTAGGAAAATCGACAGGGTCATACCGACCAAGGCTGGCCCATATAATCCAATCCAATAGAAGAGCTACTGTAGCTCAATATGCTGAAAAAGTGAATTCTGGTTCTGATAGAAAGGTGTCTGAACACACAGAGCATCGCAGATTGCTGTGTACGGGGCTGTGTAGCCGCAGATCAGCCAGGGTGTCCATGCTGACCCGAGCCCACCACCAAAAGCACCTACAATGGGCATGTGAGCATTAGAACTGGACCACGGAGCAATGGAAGAAGGTGGCCTGGTCCGATGAATCACAATTTTATTTTACATCATGTGGATGGTCGGGTGCGTGTGTGTCACTTACCTGGGGAAGAGATGGCACCAGGATGCACTATGGGAAGAAGACGAGCTGGTGGTGGCAGTGTGATGCTTTGGGCAATGTTCTGCTGGGAAACCTCGGGTCCGGCCATTCATGTAGATGTTACTCTGACACGTACCACCGACTTAGACATTGTTTCTGACCAAGTCCCCCCCTTTATGGAGATGGTATTCCCTGATGGCAGTGGTATCTTTCAGCAGGAAAAGGCGCCCTGGCACACTGCAAAAATGGTTGAAGAATGGTTTTAGGAACACAACAACGAGTCTGAGGTGATGACTCCGCCTCCAAATTCTCCAGATCTCAATCCAATCGATCATCTGTGGGATGTGCTGGAGAAACAAGTCCGATCCATGGAGGCCGATCACCTCACAACTTACAGGACTTGAGGCCCCATTCACAATAAGCTACATACCTTTTTCAGCTCCATTGAATAGCATTGGCCCGCGACTTCTCGCGATTCGCGGTAAAAAAGTTGCGCGTTTCCGAAGGCTACTTGGCTGTAGCCCAATGGAAACGCGCAACAAAACGGCCCAAAGTAGTACCTGTACCTTTTCAGGCGTGGGCCGTTTTGTAGCGTGTTAGGGACGGGCGGAAATACGCCAAGATGGGAACGAGACCATTGAATACAATGGGATTTATATTTTTGAGCGTTTTGTAGAGCGTTCGTCCAGCGTAGAACGCGCTACAAAACGTCGTTCAGGTGTGAACGAGGGCTTAAGGATCTGCTACTGACAGCTTGGTGCCAGATACCACAGCACACCTTCAGAGGTCTAGTGGGGTCCATGCCTGGACGGGTCAGGAGAAGGGGGACCTACTCAATATTAGCGGGGGTGTTCATAATGTTATGGCTGATCGCTGTATACTTTGTAACAAATGTATTCTCTATGAACACCAGGGTAGAACTAAAAATGCATTTGTGCATCTAAAAACAAATTATATTTTGTTCATATTTGTGATATTGTTGCACAGATTGCACAGCACGCTTTTGATATTATTTGATATATACTTTGGCCGTGAACATGTTTATTTTTGTAATATTAGATAAAGTTTAAGATAATTAGTTCTGTTTATATAAAATCACATCGCACCGTTTACTGTCTTTTTCACCTTATTTACCCCTGCTGTGTGATTATGCAACGCACTTGTATGGTGTGAACAGGGCACATGGAGAGCGGCGTTTTCTCAGAGATTGCATTGATAGACGCAGATTGACGCAGATCAACGTAATTGGGATGAAGGATCCCTAAATCTGAACTCCAGTCAAACACCTGAAGATGCATTTATGGGAGCTGTTTTGCCAACCAAAGGATTCATATTTCTGCTCATCCAGTAGTGAGATTTGCTCAGCTCCGCCACACAGCACAGCCCTGTCCAGAAGAGAACGAGACCTGAATTTTCTCTGCCCAGAAGTAACACTGTAGTGGGTGGGGCCTGCTAGGTCCCTCCAACAACTCTGCTGTCTATCTTTGTGCAGGGTGATTGGTCTTGTCTCCGCCCCTCCTATAGTTTCCTGTAGTGGGTGGGGCCTGCTAGGTCCCTCCAACAACTCTGCTGTTTATCCTTGTGCAGAGTGTCTGGTCGTAACTCCGCCCCTCCTATAGTTTCCTGTAGTGGGTGGGGCCTGCTGGATCCCTCCCACAGCTCTGCTGTCTATCATTGTGCAGAGTGACCGGTCTTTTCTTCACCCCTTCTGTAGTTTCCTGTAGTGGGTGGGGCCTGCCGGGTCCCTCCCACAGCTCTGCTGTCTATCATTGTGCAGAGTGACCGGTCTTATCTCTGCCCCTCCTATAGTTTGCTGTAGTGGGTGGGGCCTGCTGGTCCCTCCCACAGCTCTGCTGTCTATCATTGTGTAGAGTGTCTGGTCTTATCTCTGCCCCTCCTATAGTTTCCTGTAGTGGGTGGGGCCTGCAAGTCCCTCCCATAGCTCTGCTGTCTATCATTGTGCAGAGTGACCGGTCTTATCTCTGCCCCTCCTATAGTTTGCTGTAGTGGGTGGGGCCTGCTGGTCCCTCCCACAGCTCTGCTGTCTATCATTGTGCAGAGTGTCTGGTCTTATCTCCGCCCCTCCTATAGTTTCCTGTAGTGGGTGGGGCCTGCTGGGTCCCTTCCACAGCTCTGCTCTCTGCACAGGCTATGCACAGCACAGTGATGATGTTACTACTATATTTTCCAACTGGGTTTCCAAAGGAGAGCTCAGGAAAGGAATGAGCCGGGTGCTTGCCGCAGGGTGCAGGTCCTCACTCCAATATGAGCCCATATAAGGAAAAGAAAAGCGGGCCGCACACCATAGTCCGCTGGAATAGTTTAATGAAGTTTGTCCCACATCACCAGTTCTCTCAGCCCCAGGTCCACCCAGATTTCACCAAATCACAGAGCTCTCTATGAATCGGCGCCCTCTGGCGCATTTCACCAAATCACAGGCTTAATTGTAGAGATCTCTACAATTAAGCTTGTGATGGGTGGAATGCGTCAGCAAGACCTTGGGTGGGACACCAGTCATATGGGAGGAAGTTCTTCAATAAATGAATCCAGTGGAATCTGGTGTGCGGCCGGCTTTTCTTCTGTACGGGTTTGCAAAGGCATTTGGTGCACACAGTGGTGGATTTCTATCCATTGTGGCTAGGGATGCACCGATACCGGTAGCAATATCGGTGCCGATGCCGAGCATTTGGGCGAGCATTTGTACTTACCCAAATTCTCCGACGCGTAGCCTGACACTTCCAGTATCAGGAAGCTGAGCAGCGAGTCATTACACGCTGCCTGGCTTCCTTATAGCAGGGATGCCAATCAGGAAGCCGGGTGCCGTGTAATGACGCGACGCCGGCTTTCTGATTGGTCGGGAACCCGGCTTCATGCTTCCTCGTCACCTCAAGATGAGGGAGCATGGAGCCGGCTTCCCGGCCAATCAGGAAGCGGTTTGACACGTCATTGTACGGCGCACGACGCGTCATTGCACGGCTTCTTCATTGGCCAGCTTCCTGATTGACCAGAAAGCCGGCTCCATGCTTTCTCGTCACCTAGTGACGGGGAGCATGGAGACCGCTTCCCTGCTTTGCCTGATGAAGGGGATCCTCTGTGGCCCCGAAACGTCCGTTGCTATTTTTGTCATGCTGCACCTCAATAAATAGACGTTTGCTTGCCAATGTCTCTGTTTCTGCATTCGATTTGTTACGGCTGCCACCCGTTGACTACCGCAGTACTCGCTTTTTTGAGGGATTAGTGCGGTCAGGAGTGCGATGGGACCATGGACTTTCAAAAGTGCAATGAAAACGCGGCGGTAACGCACCGCACTGCAGCTAACTGGAAAAAAAAAAAGTGTATTCTTGCTCCACTTTTGATGAAGACCGGAAGTGACCTCAGAGCAAGAATCTGCATACTGACAGCCAACGCATTGCACAGCATCCACAGATCTGCTCCAGAAAATTGTATAAAACAAGCCCTAAATGGGACTTCCGGTGCTGTTATTTGGTATCGGCGAGTACCGGAAAAAACCCGGTATCGGTGCATCGCTAATTGTGGCTACCGAGGAATATACACTGAGTGGCCAGATTATTATGACCCCCCATCAGTACTTTGTTGGGTCGCCTCGTGACTCCACGAGATGATGAAAGGTGATGCGAGGAATCTAAAATGAAAGTTTTTGTACCCAGAGTTCAGCTTTAAATGCCTAAAAAAAGGGCCCATCAATAAGTGTTATTTTTATTTCACATCCCGGTAATCTGGTGATATATTCAGGGCAGGTTTTCATTTACTCCAGATGTGATAAGTAAAGCTGTCAGCGATGTCTCCGCGCGCTCTTTAATCTCTCCCCAAAGCCAATAAGAAAAGATTAGCGATTTGACGGGCACCGCCAGACGGAAGGTAACGCTCTGACTTTTTTTGTGTGTGCGGGTTAGATGTGTTTCTTTGAAGGGATAATTTGTGGGAGGCCAGGAAATGGGATTACTTTATTATCTGTTGTGCAAATGACAGAGATACTCGTCGTCCTTAAAATGTCACCGCCGACGCTAATTAAGAAATGTGGAACTTAAAAAGAGGAACAATATTTGGATGTAGATACTGTCATTTACCTGCATCACGCGACTCCGCCACCGCCGCTGCCGCGGGGATTAGATGAACGGTAAATAAGATTTGATGGGTTTTTTTAGAACCGTAATTAGCGCGTCCGCCGACCGGGAGGACCCCGGCGAACGAATTACGATGGGCAAACATGATATGTTTGCTTTGTGTGGCAGCTATGACAAGACTTCCATCACAATTCCTGGTCTCTCCTCAGAAGAATTTTAATGTAAAGTGCCTGTGAACCCCAAATGAATGAGTTTCCTCCTGTACACTGTGTATCATCTATCTATCTATCTATCTCTCTCTATCTCTCTCTATCTATCTCTCTCTATCTCTCTCTATCTCTCTCTATCTCTCTCTATCTATGACTATATCTATGACTATATCTATATCTATATCTATCTATGACTATATCTATCTATGACTATATCTATCTATGACTATATCTATCTATGACTATATCTATCTATCTATCACTATATCTATCTATCTATCACTATATCTATCTATCTATCTATCTATCTATCACTATATCTATCTATCTATCACTATATCTATCTATCTATCTATCTATCTATCTATCTATCTATCTATCTATCTATCGATCACTATATCTATCTATCTATCTATCTATCTATCTATCTATCTATCTATCTATCTATCACTATATCTATCTATCTATCTATCTATC
>NW_017307511.1:359452-360058 GCF_000935625.1 Nanorana parkeri
TGTGATTGTCACTGACTCAGCCACTTGTAGTCTTCACTGGAAGTCTATTATATGACAACGTGACAAAGCAGGTGCACATCCGCCTAGCATAGCGTTGTCACCTTATAACAGGAAGTTTCTAAACAAGGACCTTTCGTGGCAGGAACTCCGGGGGGTTATTTTCATGTAAACTGCAGATTTCACTCAAGTGATTGGGTCTGTATTTCATTCAATGGTGACTATTGGAGACGAGTGCCTGCGTTCACTCCTGCGGACTTCATCTAAATCATCAATTCAGGGGACAAAGTTCACTGGAAGTCTGTAGCAGAAAGAATCTGATTTTTACAACTTTGTAAGGCCGGACACACACTTTACAACCCTCGCAAGACTTTTGTCATGCGACGGTTGTAAGGTAATTAAAAAAAAACGTACGATCTGCGCATCTTGGACAGGCAGATCGTACTTGCGATGATCGCAAGCCACGCCCCCCCGAGGGGCGGCCTTCCGATGACCGCGATGCCGAACGGGCCCGTCTGGCTTTTATCTTACGAACATGCTACACACCCGCCGAACGTCGTACGATGCGCGGCGGGTTTTTCGAGCGTGTTCCTAAGATAAAAGTCGCGC
>NW_017307511.1:360074-364629 GCF_000935625.1 Nanorana parkeri
AGGAAGGTGCCGCCCTAGGCAAACGCCTAGTTTGCCTCGTGGTAAATACGCCCCTGGGTGCGTGGGCACCTTTAGAATAGTATCCTGCTGGGGGAAAGGGAAGATGAAGAGGCCATGACGGCTCCTCATACCCAGCGGATCAAGAAGTGAAGCAGATCAATAGATCAATGAGCGGATCAGATCATCTGCTTTTCTGTAACGACCGGAGAGAGAGAGAGAGAGAGAGAGAGAGAGAGGAGCAGGAAGAGCAGGAGCCTTCACCTCTTCTGTCAGCTTACCGTGCTTGCAATGGCTGATGGAAATTTAACCCCTTCATGACATCTGGCAGCGGGCCCATTAGGCGCCGGCACTCTGTTTACATTTGTAAAGCCGACTGTCGGCTTTACAACAGAAGCTATTCTGGCCACTCAGCTTATCGCCGGATCGCTTCTACAGGCCGGTAAACTGTCCGCCCCTCCCCAACATAGTAGTGTTTTCCGAACTCCGCTTCCCCTCCTACGGGCCCGGGACCGGCATCTCGGGTGTCGGTGGGAAGCTGGGGAGGAGAGCAGCGAACGTCCATTCACCGATCTCCTCACCGCACTTTGGGACCGGGAGCGATGCAGATAACATCACTTCAGGTCCCTGAGCTGTCATTGCTCGGCTCCTGTAGCCCAGCAATAAGCTATTGAAGTGCAATATACACTTCAATGGCTTATTTACAGTGTAAAGGTGACACTAGGGGTCTTGTGGACCCCCAGTATCACCTTAAAGAGGACCGGTCACTGTCACTAGTCATTGCTCAGCTCCTGTAGCCCAGCAATAAGCTATTGAAGTGCGATCTGCACTTCAATAGCTTATTTGGAGTGGAAAGATGATACTAGGGGTCTTTTGGACCCCCCAGTATCACCTTAAAGAGGACCTGTCACTGCCAATATGCTATCACATATAAGGCCTGTAAGCCCCCCTATGTGATAGCAATTAAAGTGAAAAATAACAGTTATTAAAAATAATATTAAATTAAATGTAAAAATAATTGTAAAAATGTTAAAGTCCCCCGTTCCCGCGAGCATGCGCGTCTTCACGTAAACACGTGTCGGGTGCGCCTACGTATGAAAATGATCGCAAAAACATTTTTCACTAAATCTTGGGGTTTGATAAAGAGTTGCGTTAGGATCGTGCAACATACAAATTTGCAACTGCCGCCATTTTATTCTACAGGGTCTTGGCTTGCAGAAAATATATATAGGGGGTAATTTATCAAAACTGGAGCAAACAAAATCTGGAGCAGCTGTGCACGGCAACCAATCAGCTTCTCTCTTCAGTTTGTTCAGTTAAGATTTGAAAATGAGACAGAGAAGCTGATTGGTTGCCGTGCACAGCTGCTCCAGACTTTCTCTGCTACAGTTTTGATACATTCCCTTCATTGTTGTTCATAGTTAAAGGGACTTGGATGTATTTTTAAGATGTAACTCCGGAGTTCGCTGGATGGATAGATAGACAGATAGATGATATATGGATATATGATAGATAGATAGATAGATGGATAATAGAACACATACAACACTTTAACATTTACATGGAAGTTCTCCCACAATCTTAGAACTCTTCGGGGAATATTCTTCCTCGTCTTTGTGTTCGGCATTGTTGGGGTTTCTGTAAAGTTTGGAAGGATGGAGAATGGAGTCCCGCCAACACCGGCAGACAGCTCACCTCAGAAGAAGCCGTCGCCTCTCAGCCACAGACGCGGCGCACATTCTAATCCTCGCAGGACTGGAAGTGTGACATGGTGGGAGCGGTGCCATCTGCTCGAACAGATGAAATGCGACCACTTGTGAAGTACATCGCTCCCGCGGCCTCCACTCCATCCATCATCGGCGGAAAACTTCATAAACAAAGGGATTCATCATCCGCGGAGAGCACGCCGTAGGTCTTGATGGGGACGGTAGAGGAAAGTCACAGGCAGCGTTTGCAAGGGGCAAGGGGGACACTGCGGCGTCAGACCGAGGGAAAAAGGGGGTGAGGAGGGGAGCTGGTGCCGCACAACCGATTTCTTACAAAAGTTTTATTTGCGAAGCCAAATTCTGGTAACTTTGTATTTTTTTGATTCACTTGTCACTGGGAAGAGCTTAAAGCTGACCCCCGCAAGACCTCTCAATTGCCTGTAAACCTGCATCTCCCAAATGTAATCCTTTGAAGCTGGGAGATGCAGAGCCTACTACAGATCCTGCAAAACCCCCTGAGACCCTGCGGGGCCCACAATAGACCCTGCAGAACCCACCACAAATCCTGCACAGAAACCCGGTGGAGCCCACCACAGACCCTACAGAACCCACCACAGATCCTGCACAGAGACCCTTTGGAGCCCACCATAGACCCTGCAGAGCCCACCATAGACCCTGCAGAACCCACCATAGACCCTGCAGAACCCACCACAAATCCTGCACAGAGACCCGGTGGAGCCCACCACAGACCCTGCAGAGCCCACCACAGACCCTGCACAGCCCACCACAGACCCTGCAGAGCCCACCACAGACCCTGCAGAACCCACCACAAATCCTGCACAGAGACCCTGTGGAGCCCACCATAGACCCTGCAGAGCCCACCACATAGCCCACCATAGACCCTGCAGAGCCCACCATAGACCCTGCGGAGCCCACCATAGACCCTGCAGAACCCACCACAAATCCTGCACAGAGCCCCTGCAGAGCCCACCATAGACCCTGCAGAGCCCACCATAGACCCAGTACAGATCCTGCACAGCCACCCTGAGACGCTGCGGGGCCTACCAAAGACCCCACAGAGCCAACCACAGATCCTGCACAGCCCACCTGAGACTTTTAGGTGGGCTGTGCAGAATCTATGCTGGGCTCTGGAGAGTCTCTTTAACAGCAGTGTGATCCTCTTACCTGCATCTGCGACCCACTGCTGAGCCTGGCCTCCTTCACCGCTGGGCCACTGATGCTGTGGCAGCCTCCCCTGCCGTCCAACTGGCACTTCTAGGCACCTCCGCGCCTGACTGGCGCTTCGGGACTGGCTTCCTCCATCGACCGACAGGGATCCGGACCCGCCCCCCGATGGGGATTCAGACCTTTCCCCTCCTCTTCCTCTCCTCCCCGCCTCCTTCTCCTGCTCTATTAGGCAGCCGAGGCTGCTGAATTCTGTGCAGCCCAGCTTGCCTGAATGTTTTGCGGGCGGCAAAAGTGCCGCCCAAAGTAAATGCCTTGTTTGCCTCGCGGCAGATACGCCCCTGGACATAGCATCATGGGAACTAAGGTCCAAGGTGCACCACTGTCCTGGCAAATTTCCTTGACAGTTGGCATCTATGTTAACCTAGTCTACCCCAAAAACAAAACTATCACCTGCTATACACCAGACTTCCATTTTGTTTTTGCGGAAAAGTTTTCTACACCTTGATAGGTCGGGCCCAGAGGGGACTGTTTAGTAATTGATTGAAACCCTCCGCAGGCCAACCCTCCCCACATTGATTGTGTTCTGGTGAAGTCATCTCTGCGCGCCCTTATAATATTTATGAGGAGTAAAGTTCTTCCAAAAGATGAAGAGTCTCTCACCTGCCTATGGAATAGCTGCGGGAACGTCCTCCGAAAAAAACCAAAGTACATTCTGAGTGATTGACTGTCACAGATGGTCGGGGGAGAGGGGAGTGGGGGGAGGACTTGGCGATTTTTTATAATAAAGCACGAAGACACCGACAGAAGGAGAATTTGTTGATCTTACAAGTCGTTCTCCATTGATTGTGTTCGCTGGGCTGGAAAACCGACATTTCATGTTGATACAGATTCATCTGTTGATTAATCCTTTTGTATTACCGGCGTACCAGCCTCTTAAAATTATTTATGGCATAAAGAAAATGCGCCATCTTCCTCTCCAGGATCAGGAATCTGCAAATTGCTATTGATGCGCTGCTGGTTTATTCATAAATAGAGCAATACGCAGTCATCATAAACGTGTCACCGGCGCAATTTGTGGGGTTTGCAACTAATTGTTCACTCAGAAAGTCGCAACGGATGATAAGTCAGACATGGAATACAACTGTATCTGCTAAGAGCTTCATCCCATAAACTTATACCACCGTAGAGGATAGGTTCCCACATTACAATAGCTCTGACATATACCGCAGTGCTGTACAGAGAACACTGAGCCGGTCACATCAGTCTCTGTACAGAGGAACTTACACTCTAATGCCCCCTCCCCCACAGTCACATCAGTCTCTGTACAGAGGAGCTTACACTCTAATGTCCCCTCCCCCACAGTCACATCAGTCTCTGTACAGAGGAGCTTACACTCTAATGCCCCTCCCCCCACAGTCACATCAGTCTCTGTACAGAGGAGCTGACACTCTAATGTTCCCTCCCCCACAGTCATATCAGTCTCTGTACAGAGGAGCTGACACTCTAATGTTCCTTCCCCCCACAGTCACATCAGTCTGTGTACAGAGGAGCTTACACGCTAATGTCCCCTCCCCCGCAGTCATATCAGTCTCTGTACAGAGGAGCTTACACTCTAATGCCCCCCCCACAGTCACATCAGTCTCTGTACAGAGGAGCTTACACTC
>NW_017307511.1:364677-379293 GCF_000935625.1 Nanorana parkeri
CTATTAGTATACATTTATATATATATATATACAAGCTGTTTAGTGTAGGTGATGGATACTCTACCTGGCTGCAGGTTTTGGACACGTCAGATGTTGCTGTTTTCTTCCCGTGTAATACAGAATAGTTTGCGACGCCGGTGAAGACGAGGCCCTTGTGGACCTGACTGGAGAGCCTCCAGATCCAGCCAGCAATGGGGTGTAAAATTGAAAGCAGAGTACATTACAAAGGAAATTGTAGAGATTAGAGATTAGGGAAAAGCAGCAGATGGGGCCGATAATTATTGTGGGGTGGAATTATCCGTTATTTTTGCTCTTTGCCGGCACCCTGACTGGAGCGAGAGAGACCTTCTGGCGGTATAAGGCCTGATCAATGAAAAAAAAATACTCAAACGGCAAATCCGTCCTGCAATAGCAATACTAATCAGGCCACCGTGTAAGTGACTGAAATGTCCCCGGCTGAACTTGTCAAAAGCAAAGATTTGCTATTATGGAAAAGTTTGAGTTCTGATTTGTAGCGGTTACACAGACAAAGGGGTCTATTGCAAATTGAAATAGCCAATAGTAATGTAGCAATGCATTTCAATGGGAAAAAATTTTTTTTTTTCTATTCTGACATCGCTCCGTGTCAGAATAAAGAAAAAAAAAAGACACAGCGGTGTTTCTCTCCTTGGCGGCTGGGAGCGGGAGAGTTTTTTTTTTGGGGACGGCAGCAGAGCCGCCGGACAATAGGAAACTATTGGGCTGAGCTAGCTGTCACTACCAACTCCGCACAATCGTTTGCTATTTACTTTTTTAAAACTTTTTAAACTTCAGGTCGGTCATTCACTCGGCTGCCTACGGCAGCTTAGTGAATAGACCCCAAAGAGTTCACAAACGGCACCAAGAACTGTCCCGGATACTTGTATGCTCCCAGTACTGGTCATTGAGAACCTCAGTAACCAGCAAAGACTATTCTAAATCTCTTTTAAGAAGAACTCCCCCCCACTGTCCTTCACCTTCCTCATGCTTCCTTGTCATTTCATTCCTACTTGGGGGCAACCGGGTATTTACTCAAGATTCTGATGGAACAATAGAGCGGTCGGGCAGTGATGTAAAGGGATCAGATCTGGTAGACCTAATGGGTAGCCCAATGGCTAACTGAAGGATCGCGCATGGCAGGTTGACGACGCTGCTGCTAATCGCAGGACAATAGCTTAGTGCTGTTATTGGCAGGAACCCTGGGGTAAAAAAAACCTGGATACATAAAAATGATTTGTGTAGGAACAACGGCTCCCCCATAATGAGGTCACCTGAGGCAGTAGCCTCCACTGGGGGAGGAGACAGAGGAAATGCTTCCTCCTGCCTACAGCAGACTGATCTCTGGGGGAGGGGAGACTGAGGAAATGCTTGCTCCTGTCTGCAGTAGACTGATTACTGGGGCGGGGGGCTGAGGAAATGCTTCCTCCTGCATGCAGCAGACTGATGACATCCTCTCAGCGTTGGCAAAGTCACTGACTGGAGCTCAAGGCAGTGGCGTAACAATCACCATAGCGACCCTGGCGGCTGCTATGGGGCCCGGGCACAGGGGGGCCCGGCCAGGGCATCCCTCTGATGCTGTGTGGGCCGCAATGTCATGTAAGGGTGCTAGCTGTCACTGGCAAAGCTCAGCAGCGGCGTTTCCCCTCACAGCCACTGCGGAGCTGTACCAGTGACAGCCAGCAGCTACGGCAGAAGAGCCCGGCGTTCGCAGTGAAGGAGGAGGCGGGGCCCGCCTAAGAGCAACCCCGCCTCCTCTTACATCACTGGCCAGCGAACAAGGTCAGCTTTGTAATGTTAATGTACAACTAGAATACAGCATCACTATAGAACTATCTCGCCCTAGGACCCATGAAGCGGGCACTGGTTAGATGTTACATCATTGCTCTGGGTTTCTAGTTCTCTGTCACAATCAGTTTAAGTTATAGCGCATTCGTATTCAATTCATTGCGGCATTAATGAGATTAAAGACATCATAAAATTATTGACACAGTTTGTCCTTGAACAATGACAATCTATTAACAATCCCCCTCCCCCCTCCCCCCTGCAGTCCGCCTCTCTTGTAATCGGGCAACATGTGTTGCTGCATTAGCTAAGAAAGCAGCAAAATAATCAATAGAAAGAAAGAAATATAAGCTCCTTATGCTTAAACAATGCACAATATTAGATAGCTGTGCCGGCCGCTGTACAATCTGTTTGTTTTCTTTAACAAGACCAATGTCTGCGTCCCCGAAGAGCCGAAAACATCAATATGAAGACATTTGCATTCCGATCCGGAAAGTTGAAATCTTTCTTGACGTCCTTGGACTCCACAAAAACTTTCAGCCTGATGGACAGAGCCAAGTCCCCTTCAGCCTGTTCACCGGGCGGCCGCTCTGCTATCTCACTTTCGAATGAAGAATCCACAATCATTATGCTAAACCCAAATTAGACAGGAACAAAAAAAAACAAAAAACTGGATAGCGGCAGAACTGCCTTCAGCTCTCCGGAACAGACAATGCCGAGCGTCAGGAATCCCTAACAATATATTTATTTTATTTCTTTGCTAGCAGAAGTGTGACCGCACACAGCGCAGCTTGTTCAGGGGGCAGGGGGAAGTCCTCACCAGTGTTGAAAGACCTCCTTAATGTTAGGGGTCAGTGGTGAGTGTCCTCCTTAATGTTAGGGGTAAAAAATGATTGCCCTCCTTAATGTTGGTGGTCAGCGGTGAGCGTCCTCCTTAATGTTAGGGGTCAGTGGTGAGTGTCCTCAATGTTAGGGGTAAAAAATGATTGCCCTCCTTTAATGTTGGTGGTCAGCGGTGAGCGTCCTCCTTAATGTTAGGGGTAAAAAATGATTGCCCTCCTTAATGTTGGTGGTCAGCGGTGAGCATCCTCCTCAATGTTGGTGGCCAGTGGTGAGTGCCTTCCCTAATGTTGGTGGTCAGTGATGAGGGTCCTCCTCAATGTTGGTGACCAGTGGTGACACTTCAGTGGTGAGTGCCCCCCTTAATGTAAGGGGTCAAAAATGATTGCCTTCCTTAATGTTAGGAGTCAGTGATGAGTGTTCTCCTTAATATTGGTGGTCAGCAGTAAGGGTCCTCCTTAATATAGTATAATGTTGGTGGTCAGTGGTGAGTGCCTTCCTTAATTTTGTTTGTCAATGTTGCATGCCCCCCTTAATGTTAGGAGTTAGTGGTGAAGGTTCTTTTTAATGTTGATTGTCAGACCCCCCCCCCCCCCCTTATGTTAGAGGCCAGTGGTGATTGCCCTCCTTAATGTTGGTAGTCAGTGATACAGCCTCCTTAGTGTTCAGAGTCAGCGGTGAGTGTTCTCTTTAATGCTGGTGCTCACTGATGAACACTCCCTTAGTGTTAGGGGTCAGTAGTGACTGGTGCCCTCCTTAATGTTGGGGGTCAGTGGTGAATGTCCTCCTTAAGTTATATCTCCCACCTTTAAACCCCTCATTGGCAAGAGCAATAATAAATATATATATTTATATTTAATTGATTCGCTTAACTTTTGCTATCGCAAGAGGGCTACCAAGCCCATATATGTCAGCATTTGAAGGTGATGGCTTCTCTTTATGGAGACATCAAGGGTCTGTTAAACCTCTGATGTCTCTCCTGCCCTCCAATACGGTGATCATGCACAGGATGGTGCTTGATGGTCTGTTTACCCGGCACTTCAGCCGGCTTCTGACAGCTCTGAAGCAGGGAGCTCTGAGAGCACTGCGCTTCCTGCTTCGTTAAGCATAGAACAGATCAGGGCATGGACATTCCCCAGGCTGCTCCCACTCTCCATCCTGACACCCCGTGCTATGATCCTGGGCTCCCGAGAGGAGCAGGGGACCCCAAAGACCATGGCCGGAGGGGGTTGTACAATAGCACGCTACTACAAGCACGCTACTACTACTCTACTACAAGTGATCTGGGTGGCTGTACAGCCATCCAGACCAATTGTAGTTGTAGCAGCCGGCACTGCCTGATGCCATTGGTTGCTAGGATGCCAGCGGTCCTACCAACCAATGACTGAAGTGGAGAGGGGCCTGCATTGGGTTATGACTAGAAGTGGGGGGTAGTGTGTCCACTGTCAGCCGGCCATAACCTAGTGCAGGGTTGGCAATCCTGGTCCGGACAGAACCTCTACTCGGTCCATGCCTGGACCACGGGCCGCAATTTAGTGACACCGGCAATACATAATGGCGTTTCATTAACCAGTTGTGGACTGATTCTTCATGTTATCATAAGAAGAGGAAAGGTTTGCCAGAACCTGATAAAAATATTATTTCAGCTTTTATCAAAAATAGATGAAATCCGGTCTCCCCCACTTCTCGGCTCTCTCTCTCCCTCTCCAGGAATCGGCTCCGCCGGCGTGTCGCAGAATTGGTATCACTTCTTGTGTCAGATGCTGTTAAGATCTCCTCTCATAGCTCATTGATTTTTCTCATCTGTAATGTAAGGCGACTGTTCGGTCTCTTTGAAAGTGAGAAAGTAACTTCTTGCCAGACTGACTTCTCGCTATCTGGTTCAAATATTAATATCTAACGGCTGCCTCTTATTTTTAGCACAACCTTGAAGATTGAAAAGAAAAAAAAAAAAGAGTGGAGAACAAAAAAAATTCCAAGAGTTTATTTTATTGGGCGTAGCAATATCATTAAATAAATACAACAGGAAAGGGGTAAACTTATCAACATGAGGCAGCGGAATTAAAGTGACAGTAAACTCCGGAGTCTAACTCTAAGGGAAATCTCCCCAGCAGGGCACAAATAACCTGATATGGTCACAGTGCGTTCCAGCCCGATTCTGGCAACAAAGTACCAGGGACGTGCGGTCAGGAGAGGCAGGTGGGGCGGAGCCTCACCTAGTATTATGGAGGAAAAGGCTGTCAGCTTCAAGTCTGAAGCTGACAGCTTTGTCTCCATTCAGATCGGCTTGTAACAAGTTACACAGCAGGGGAAACCTCTTCACTATGTAACCTGTCATGGACGGAGCGCTGACTGTTAATTACAGGCGGCGCTGCATCCGGCTTTTGACAGGTAGTTAGGTTACACAGCAGCGGGCTTCCCCACTTCCTGTGTAACCTAACCTAGTAAGGCAAGAGCTGCAACAGCTTCTACTCTGTGTTAGAGGTGTGAGCTCAGCGGATGGTTTGGACCAATGGGAAAGCGCCGTTGGTCCAAGCTGTCCAATAAAAACAAAAAGAAGATAAAACACTGAGGCCATCGATCTCAATGCCTCAGTAGTGAGGAGCAAGGGAGGGACAGTGAGGCTCCTCCCAGTCTCCTCCCTCCCTCAAACCAGCTTGGTGACCGGGTTGGGGAGCTGGGGCTTTGGCGGGCTGGGGAATGCCTCACCCAAATCTGAAGGTACCGCACGTCACTGGAATGTACTGCATTGCACTGAAGCCGGCTCAGTATGTTGTGGGGGAGGAGGGGGCATGGAGGTCTATTGAAGTGAATGGCACCGTAGCCACGCCCTCCGATTGCAATGCGATCGGCCGCACAGGCACGTAAGGCACATTATGCCTGACGTCCGGTCCGAACAAAATGCTGCAAGCACTATTTTGTTCGGACCGGACCACAGGCATAATGAGACTTGCGTTCGCTTGTGGCTGAGGGCGTGGCTACAGTGCCATTCACTTCAATGGACCGCTACGCCCCCCCCTGCCCCACAACATAGTGAGCCGGCCGCAATGCGATGCAGTACGTTCAGCAATGCAGAATCGGTGTGTCTGGTGTGAACGAGGCCTTAAAGTGACACTAAACTCCGGAGTTAAATCTTAAAAATCTATTCAAGTCCCTGAACTCTGAGCAACAATGTATCTTATTTGTGTATCACTCGGCTGTAGATCCAATCCACTTTCATTAAATATCAAACAACACCATTAAACAAATGCTTTCATGCGTCTTACTTTAAAAAAAAAAACTGAATTTGTTGCAAAAAAAAAAAAGTCCTTTTCCTGGTATTGATTATTTAATGTATACATTCTCCAACATCTATTCCATCTGTGTGGAGAGGCCCTGTGGAACTCTTCAGTAATCAGTCTATTTTGATATCACCCGGTAACGAGGAGAATAACGGATACAAGGTGTGTTTGACAGATTGATAAATATCTCTCGTGTGTCTGGAATAATCAATTCCCGGTGGGAGATACTCATTGTAGAATGTGCTGTGTCTGGGGTGTCTCAATCATTATGTAGGGCCGCTCTGTATTATTATATTTTTTTTATATAAAAGTGATTGTTTGTCACAAAATGATTTACAAAGTGAACAAAGTTCTAAGGGATAAGACAATGTTTTGTACGGGAAGCGGCGGAGCGCACATTCCTACCACATATACCATATACATACAGTGGGGAAAATAATGATTTGCTCCCCTGCAGATTACAAAGAAATGAAAGTTGTATAATTTTTATCATCGGTGTATTTTAAATGATAGAGACAGAATATCAACCAAAAATCCAGAGAAATCACATGATACAAATGTTATAAAGGGAGTTGCAGTTCAGTGAGTAAAAGAAGTATTTGATCCCCAAGCAGAACATGACTTAGTATATGGTGGAGAATCCCTTGTTGGGGAGCATAGAGGTGAGACGTTTCCTGGGGGAACCCTTGTTGGGGAGCACAGAGGAGAGACGTTTCCTGGGGAACCCTTGTTGGGGAGCACAAAGGTGAGATGTTTCCTGGGGGAACCCTTGTTGGGGAGCACAGAGGTGAGATGTTTCCTGGGGGAACCCTTGTTGGGGAGCACAGAGGTGAGACGTTTCCTGGGGAACCCTTGTTGGGGAGCACAGAGGTGAGATGTTTCCTGGGGCAACCCCTGTTGGGGAGCACGGAGGTGAGACGTTTCCTGAGGGAACCCTTGTTGGGGAGCACAGTGGTGAGACGTTTCTTGGGATTGGTTACCAGGTTTACACACATCTCAGGAGGGATTTTGGTCCCTTTACAGATCTTCTCTAAATCCCTATGGTACCTCTTCCCCACAACCCTGACCCAAGTGGTTGAGGGCATCTGAGGGTAAGGGGGCTTATTTGCATCAGGGTACCCTTTAATTAAGGGGGCAACCAGATTCCGCCCCCCTTTGTGAATGAGTAAGGGGTACACCTACTCATTCACTAAAGGGTTAGAATTCAAAGAAAAAATATTTTCATTGAAAATCTTTTGACTATTCCTTTAATTAAAAAAAAAAAAAAAAAAAAATGGCTCCATCGATGTAATCCAACATCAATCCTGATGCACAACGCCCGCCGACCCGCCAAAATTAAAAAAAAGTCCAGCTGCACGACGACCGTTGTAACCCGACGAAAACTCGCTGTAAAATTACATCCTGCCCAAAAGTAAACAGATGGGCAGAGCAAGCTCCGCCCATTTGACATTGTCAGCTGTCAAATAGTATACCACATAACATTCGTGAGCTCCCCAATGCCATTCGGGACTGTGAGCCGAGGTGTCATATAGAAAGTATTGTGAGCTCCCAAATGCTAAGTGGTATACTATTCAAATAAGCCCTGACTTTCGGACCCGAACACATTTTTTGCCGGTGCACATGTCTAAGGGGCATACTGTACAACCCCAAGGTGAAAGATTTACAACCCCCAAGGGGCATATGGTACAACCCTACGGAGCATATAGTACAACACACAAGGAGCATACTATAAAACCCATATTACTGTGCAACCCCAATGGGCATATGGGACAATCCCTACAGGGCATTTTGTACAACCCATAGGGGAAATGCAGTGCAACTACAAGGGGCATACTGTACGACCCACAAGGAAAATACTGTGCAACTCACAGGGGGCATATGGGTCAGCCCATAGGGAAATTACAGTGCAACCCCTAAGGGGCATAGTGTACAACCTGGAAGGGGGATACTATAAAATCTAGAAGGGGCATACTGTACAACCACAAGAGAAATACTGTATAATCCAGTGGGGCATGCTGTACAATCCCTAAAAAGCTTATGGTACAATGCAAAAGGGGCTTCTGTACAACACATGGGGCCATACTATGCAACTCCCAAGGGGCACACTGCAACACATGGGGCCATACTATGCAACTCCCAAGGGACACACTGTGCAACACAAGCAGAATTATGTACAACCCCCAAAAGTACATACCGTGCAACCCACTAGGGACATATTGTGTAACCCACTAGGGATACATTGTACAATCCACAAGGGACTTACTAGGTAACTCTCATGGGATATACTTTACCACGCGAGGGATATACTGTGCATATGTTCCTTGTAGATTTCTTAGGCAGCTGCTGACCACTGTCCATCAGAAGATTCATTTATTGACCCTGTTATATCAGGATCTGGGAGCTGTTATATGACATTCACATGTCTATAATCCGCAAGGCTACTTATTGGCTTGTCTTGTCATACAGACACTTTGAAAAGGAACATCACAGCTGCCCAGAAATCAATCTTAGCAGCGCCAACATGTATTCAAAGCTGCACATCTCATCCCTAGTTTTTTCAAGGCGGGGAAAATAGATGAACGCTATATACTGGTTGAAGGACAGATGTAAAGCGTAGCTGTGAATGAAAATATACAGAACAGCTAGCAGTTAGCAGTGGCATTGCAAAGGGATCAGAATTGGGCCCGGTTCTTTTCAATCTATTTATTATTGATCTGGTAGGTGAAAAAAGAGAGTAATGGGGCCAGTTTTGCTGATACAGAATTATGTAGAATTATTAATAGTCAGCAAAATGGTAAGATATTGTAAGAAAAGCAGTAAAATCCATTACAGCTCCCGTGCACAACCCTCCGCCTCTGGTAAAGCAATCCAGGGAGCAGCTAAGCTTAACATCAGCTGCTTATGTAGTTGTACAGCCGCATGCTATACGCCCTGGTCTGTGTTGTGTGCAGGGTCGGATTTCCCACAAGGCCAGTCAAAGCCCGACCTCGGGGCAGCAGGGAGTAGAGGGGCAGAAGGGGTGTGGAAATCCTATCTCACGAACCTGCAGTTCCGGGTGCCGGGCTGGTAGTTGTGTTCTACATTTAGCCCAGCTTTGGCCAAGCAGAGCTAAATGTCGATGGGGGAAGCCGCTGCTTGTTTTGTATGCAGCCTGCAGGTCTGCCATTCTCCATGCGGGGGCGGGGGGGGGCTTTTTAGCGGGTAGGGGGGTGCATTGAGGAACCTGGCCTTGGGGCAGCAGAGAGAGTACATCCGGCCCTGGTTGTGTGTAAGTGCTTTCTTTGCTTCCGTAGCTTGCAGTGCAGAGTTTGTTAACCTGCATATCAGGATGACCAATTTGAGTTTTCCTTATTGAAAGGTAAATTACGCAACCATGATTTCCAAACAGGGTTAATAGGTATTCCTGTCTCCGTAGCAGCAAGCACTGTAGAGCAATTCATCCTCAAAGGTCACTAAAGTAGCAATGGTGTTCTTCAATTCGTGTCTCTGAGACGATCAACTCCCCATTCCAGAACATCTGCTCTGTGTTTTAATTAAAGGTTTAGGAGGCTTAAAAGCCTTGTGAACATTGAGGAGGGATTACTCCACAGTTCCAGCAATTACAGAGGTCAGTGTGGGCTTGTTTTGTAGCTTATTTGTGGCTTGTTCAGATGATGTAAATTCCGGAACATCTCTAACCTGGCAACAAGCAAGAATCTTATGTATAGGCTTTCTGATTACAGATTTCCAACCCTTCCATCGATTAGTTATGTTGGCATTCTTTTTCTGAGTTTGATACTTTTGCTTATGTCACCAGTTACCTAAAGTCTGATAAATCGTATTATATACCCGACCTTACATACTGTTTCAAAGCTCCTGAGTGTGCAGAGTGTGGGGTCAACCACCTAACATGGCATCAACTATCAGACTTCAAGTGAGGTCTGACTCCCGACTCAAACTCAAATCAGACTCGGACAAAGCAAGTAAATCTAAATAAGAGAGCAAATGTAATATTTAATGAGCAGGCCCGTACAACTATATAGATTTAAAATGAATTAGATGTATGCATAAGCTGTGACTGGTTCTCTTGAAACCCCTTTGTTACATTTGTCTCAGCAGAAGTCAGGGTTTCACAAATAAAACAGCTTTCATCATTTCCATAAGCTCATACAATGTCACAACATTTATTTCCATCCAGAGTTTAATTAATTTTTCACCAAGACCTTGTAGTGATGATGGGAGAGTCGGACCTCTGCGTAAAGTTTTCTCCGGCACATCCCAAAGATTCTCAATGGGGTTAAGGTCTGGACTCTGTGGTGGCCAATCCATGTGTGACAATGATGTCTCATGATCACTAAACCACTCTTTCACAATCTGAGCCCGATGAATCCCGACATTGTCATCTTGGAATATGTCCAATGTGCCATCAGGGAAGAAAAAATAGATTGATGGAAATACCTGGCCATTCAGTATATTCAGGAGGGCAGCCGACCTAATTTTTTGGGCGCATAACATCGTTGAACCTGGACCTATCATCCAATGGAAGACTCTGAGCTATTCGCTGAGCTAAATCCAGCTGGTGACTTTTTTTGGCCAGGCAGTGTACATAGCAATGCTAAAACTGAAAAACTGAAAGTAGGTTTACCGGGAGGCAGACCCAGGGCCATCACAAGAGGGGGGGGGGGATGTGCGGCCCGCACATGGCTGACACCATTGGAAGGGTGTCAACCCGCCCACCTCGGGATGCCTTTGGGCAGCCCCGTTAAAGATACAGCAACTCTCTATTTGCTATATATTGATCTGATGTTGTTATTGTTGCTTTGTTGGATTTGGTGCAGAAACACACTGGGCATCTTCAGCTTTATTGAGTGGCCCTGGAATTTTTACATTGCATGATGATGCACCTCCCAGGGGGTTTGTCCATGACGCCTAGGCTCACAAGAAGACACAGAGTGCAAAGGAGGAACATAGAGGGCAATGTTGGACAGGGTAAAAAGTTATTGAAAAGTTTTTTTTTGTTTTATTCACTACAGGGGGGACAATTACAAATAAATAAATAAAGGGAAACAGCTTTAAATATTTGTTAACAAGTCAAATAAACCTCTTGTGAACCTGTTATAAAATAATGATACTGACAGAAGGTGCCTGCAAGAAAATTGGATACAAAATTAGCATAGTAGCAAGCTGACTGTATGGATCCTGAAATAAACTCCCTGCTTCCATGGGACACGGTGATCATTCCTACAAAATGTATCAATATTTCCTCACAACCATTACAGCCAGCTACTTGCAACATTTCTTTTTAGAATAAAAAGTGTTTACAGCCACAAATTTTCTGCCGGCTACCAGAGTGACATTATTTGAGCTTATATGTCGGCGGCATCATTTGTCAGCAGCAATATTGCTACCCATTGAAGCTTAGCGCTCAGTATTTGTTTCCTGGGACAGAAGGATGGAAGGGGACACCGCCAAGGTCACGCAAAGCTGACATAGAATTCACACCTGGGTCTCCGACACGCGTGTCAGTGTCCAAAACTGCTGAGTGCTCCTTATTTCTCTCTTCAGTGAGGATGAATGTTCATTGATCCGGCTGAAAGAAAGACTTTTAAAATAAAAGCTCAGAAAATTACCTGACTTGGGTCTTAGGTCCTTCTTAAGTCACTGGGAACAGCCGGGAGAAGGTTTTGTTGTTCCCTTCAGAAAATGCCAGCACTAAAATTCACAATGTAGCTTCTCAAAGACAATTATTTATCACAGTTCTTTCTTAAAACTTAACATTTTTGCAGTTTTGGATAGAGTAAAAACCCTTGTTTGGTTAATAGTTTACTGTCAGTGACACCACTGGAAAGATTTCCATTCACTTCTAGAAAGATACATACAAAGTAACATTGTTTATAAACCTTGATCAGAGGGAGATAGAGAGATACAAAGTAACATTGTATATAAACATTGATCTGAGGGGAGATAGAGAGATACAAAGTAACATTGTTTATAAACATGCTTTTGTATTTACTTTGTTTCAATTATCTGAAGATCAAGACAATGGACATTGATCTGCATATGATTTTTTTTGTTAGTTCTGTTTATCCAACCATTAATATTTATTTATTTACTTTTATTTGTTTGTTATTTGCAATGCCCTGTACCTGAATAATACGTTCACTGTCGTTTTAAATAGGATACATTATAGAATACAATTTATACATTTTATCTATAGTAGCATTTTTTTTTCTTTTTGATTAACACTGATTAAAGTAAACAAAAAGTGTTTTTCTTTAGTTTGTTACTCTTTTTTACGTACGGCTTGCATAAAAAATAAAATCATTTTAGCAGGACATAATCACCAATTGTTTGGCCTAAAAAAAGAGATCTATATTACTTCATTATCTTAAGTACTGAAATAGGGGTCTATTCACGAAGCTGCCGAAGGATTTAGCCGTAGCTTGGGCCGATCCTTCGGCTAGCTTTGGCCCCCTAACCCCTTCGGTTCAGTAGCCCGTACAGCTCCCGAACGTGGCTGAGCGGCTCAGTCGAGCCGAACGAATATGCCTTGGCTCGGCTGAGCTGCGCTGAAAGCCATTGGCCGGCCGACAGCCTGCTTCTGATCTTACAGCTGGCTCCGGCCACTTGCATGGATATCAGCGTCCCTGATTACCTGCTAACCAGGGACACTGATCTCCAAACAGCAATCTCTCCCTGGCGCTCCGGGAGTCTCCCGCTCCCGGCCGCCAAGGAGAGAAACACTGCTGTGTCTTTGTTTTTTTTTATTCTGACACGGAGACGTGGTAGAATAGAAAAAAAAAGAAAATTTTGCCCATTGGAATGCATTGCTATATTCCCATTGTCTATTTCAATTTGCAATAGCCAATAGTAAACTAGCATTGTACCTGCCCTCTGCTGCAGTTCTCCATCAGGTCCATCAGCAGAGGGCGGGTACAATGCTAGTTTACTAATGGCTATTGCAAATTGAAATAGCCAATAGGAATCTAGCAATGCATTAAAATGGGCAAAAACATTTTTTTTTTCTATACTGACACGGCTCCGTGTCAGAATAAAGAAGAAAAATCAGTGCTTCCGTCCTTGGCGGCCGGGAGCGGGAGGCTCCCAGACCGTCCGGGAGAGTTTTTTTTTACGGCAGCAGAACCGCCAGACAATAGAAAACAGTTGGGCGGAGCTAGCTGTCACTGCTAGCTCCGCACAATCGTTTTCTATTTACTTTTTTAAAACTTTTAAAACTATTTTCCTGTTCTGCTCGGTCCCTCTGAGGGACCGAGCTCAGCGGCATTCGGCTGTTCACTCACTGCTGTTCTGCATCTATAAGAATAGGCCAAACAGCAGTGAGTAGCCTGCCAGAGGTTCGGCTCAGCCGATCCAGATGTTGGATCGGCTGAGTCGAACTCCTTCTGTACTTTGGGTCAGCCGAACATTCTGAGCATGTTCGGCCGACCCGAAGCCATGCCAAGCAAGCCGATGTACGGCTGAAATCAGCCGTACCAGCCTGAAGTGAATAGCCGAACAGTGTTCGGCTCACTTCACTTCAGGTCGGTCATTCACTCGGCTGCCTACGGCAGCTTAGTGAATAGACCCCAAAGTTATGGTTAAACAAACAGGCCCATAGCAGACATGTAAAATCGGCCCTTGTCCATAGGGGGTGTACAGGGGTGACAGCTGAACAGGTTAAGTCTATGTAAATAATGTCCTAAGTCTGGACACAGGTGCGAGTTAAACGTAGAAAAAAACAATTTATTTAGCATTATGAAAGATTCCATTTGTAGGCCGCCTGCTGAATTTTATGTTTCAACTTTAAATGGAATGAATGTGCTTTGAGCAGATATATCAACTTCTCAACAGCAGGCTAAAAGTGCTAAAAAAATTCTTAGATTCCTGAGATTCAGTAATGTCTTTGTTTGGAAAGAAGCTGGCTGGCCACACTGAAGGTCGCTCTACTAAATAGAATGATGGAATGGCAAGAGAGTTCACGAGGGCTTTGTGCATCAATTCAGGGCAGCGCTCAGGAGGAGAAGGAGAGAGAGGAAGGGGGGAGAAGGAGAGAGAGAGGGGGAGAGAGGGAGATAAATAAAATAAATGTTTTGGAACATAACGTAGGGAGAACTTTTTTTTTTTTCAAACTCTTCGGTCCTTTTTCCATTATATAGTAAAAAATAAAATACCCCCAGTGGTGATTAAATACCTCCAAAAGAAAGCTCCATCTGTCCCTAAAAATTGTTATAAAATTAATTTCAGTACAGCGTTGCGTGACGGAATAAATGTCAGTCAAAGTACCGCGGCGCTGAATACTTAAAAATGGCCGGGACAGGAAGGGGGTCTAACACTCCGATCAGCAAGTGGTTGAGAAGTGCAATGCAAAAAAAGAATGTCAATGCACGGGGCAGCACGGTGCAATGCGCTGTTGTTCATAGAGATGGATAGAGATGGATATAGAGTAATTTCGTGACATTTCAATAAAGGTTAAAAAAAAAAAGTAAACACAATGTTACATCCCATTGCAGCGCGCTCCAAAGACTCGCCTGCACGTGCGCGATACACGGACTATAATGTACGCCTTCAGGTGTGAATGGGCCCTGATTAAATATTTATTTCTATGACTTTAAATTGGGGTTCAAGCCGCCGGAGAACGGCGACAACGATGATGAAGATGATGAGAGATCTAAAGTCTAAGAAGTGAAATGTACTATCTGCTCCATCACGCCCCCCC
>NW_017307511.1:379795-384090 GCF_000935625.1 Nanorana parkeri
ACATACAAGAATGGATTTAAATAAATTGCTAATTGGCGCAGACAAAACTCCAGGAGTTTTCATTTTGCATGACAAAATACAGTCCGTACATGTAAAAGTGTGACAACTTAATCTCTTTTTTTTTTCACCCTCGCCACCGCCGCGAAAGCGAGATTATGCAGAGCGAAAAGCGGCACGTTTTTGTGTTCGCGTTAAATATTTTGGCTATTATGTCCATAAACTTCTCTCTAGATAAACAAATAAACATGTAAATAAATGTTTAACAATCACATTTGCTGCAGAAAACAGAAAGATCTTCACTTTGGGGAGTTTTGACGAGCGAAGGATCGTTTTCCGGATGGCCTGTAGGGGGCAGTGTATTTCCACGAAACGCGCTCGGGAACGATTGCAGCCGCCGGTTTTGTTAAATGTGCTTTTTTTTTGCTTTTTTCTCCCTTACCTATTATTATATGCGCAACAATTTTCCAAAGTTATTTCCTTGATTGATAATGTTGGCAAATGCTAAATCACTTTTGTTTGCAAACTGGTGTTTGTATCAATTTACATTTGTATACCTGTACAAGAAAGAAAGTTGCGTTTTGCAGAGCCTCTCGTTATGTCATCTTGTCGTCGCATTATGCATCCCGTAACGTATCTGAACACGGGAATCGTCAGATTAAATAGAATTCTTCATCGCGTGGCTGCCATTGGCTTTTATTGACGGGGTCGTCGTCTCTTGGTTTGTATAGACAAAGGAATTCTTTCCTTCTCTTTTTGTCTTTTTTTTGCAGATTATGAGATCAGTTGATGATTCTTCAGACAACAAGCAAAGATGATCTCAAAGGAAAAAATAATTAAATAGGCATTTGGCTCATCTACTCTGCCGGAATTAGAGGAGACCTCCACTCGGAAAAACACGGCGTTCACTAATGACCATGGGAAGGAGAATCTTGTTGTACTCCTTTGCTTATTTTTATTCTTTCATTATTTCAATCAGTTGTTTAGTAGGAATTTGAGGGGAGTGAATGGTAGAAACTCCATCATTCTCCTTGGTGGACTAATATTCACATTTCGTTCTAATGCCGGCCAGTGGCGGACCTAAGGACCAAAGGGCCCTGGTGCAAGATTTTTTCTGACCCCCCTCCCCTCCACGTGCAAGATTTTTTCTTACCCCCCATCCCCTCCGTGTGCTTGTTTGGAAGTCCATCGGCCCATGCGACCATGCATCCTACAATAGGGGGACCCCGGGACCGAATCTCACTGGGCCTCGGTCCGCCCCTGGTCTCTGCACAAGGGGAGCTTACACTCTAATGTCCCCCCACAGTCACAAACTATTATTACTAGGAATGCAATTACACATTTTTTTTCAGGCCGAGTACAAGCACCGATACCTTTACCCGCCAATACCAATTACGGATACCTCTTTTAGTGTCATGTGACAGTTTTTCTAAAACAGTACAGACTAATGATTTTAGGACAGTGGCCAAGGACGACAAATCCCAGCACATCCCATTATACAGTAATGCAGATAGTACCACCAGCTATAGAGGGCTACAAATCCCAGCAATACATTGTACAGCAATGCAGAATACCACCAGCTATAGAGAACTACAAATCCCAGCAATACATTATACAGCAATGCAGAATAATACATACCCTATAGAGGACTACAGATCCCAGCAATATAGTATACAGTAATGCAGAATAGTAGATGAATTTGCTACATACAGTGCTGCTGCTCTGCTCTGGGGTGCCGCCCTGATGTCTTGGGTGGAGGATCTCAGCAGAGTCAGATGTGGAGGATCTCAGTAGGAGCAGATGCAGACGGAATCACCAGGGGCAGATGTCGTGGGTCTCAGCAAGGGCAGATGCAGAGGGTCTCAGCAGGGACATATGTGGAGGGTCTCAGCAGAGGCAGATATGGAGGATCACAGCAGGGGCAGAAGTGAAGAGTCTCAGTTGGGGCAGATGCAGAGGATTTCAGCAGATGTGGAGGGTCTCGAGGGGTAGATGTAGAGAGTCTCAGCAGGGGAGAAGCACTCTGTGTTTTTCCCCAGAAGGCTGCTGCGAGGTCCCAAGCAATCGCAGGACTTTACGGGAGACAAATCTAATAAAAAATTTAAAGTCCCGGACCATGCCTCCTTCAATGGGGGAGGGGCACTGGGAACCCCCCGATGTTCACCCCCCACAGCCATGGGCCCTGGTGCAGGCCCCCCCCCCCCCTCAAGCCCGGGTGATGTCTTTGAACGGGGGTGGGTTAGTCTAGGCTATAGAAGCAGGCCATCATGATTGAAGCTGGATCTAAATGACTGGACAAAGTGACTAACCCGGAATTGACATTATGGAATATATGTATCATTTTGTTTTCCCCACAGCGTGTTGGTGTTGTTATTTTTGACATTTTTGGGGGAAATTAGTAAGGTGGGATACTAATGTACCTCATACTTATTCCCCTGCGGGAGGAAGGCATGTCACTCTGTTCTCTTCTCCTATCAGCATGTTTCTTGCGTACCACGAGCACCCCATCATAACTGATCAGCTCCTTGTGTTGCTTATCCCTCTCCCAGCCTGAGCTCTGCCTTGCAAGAGTGGAATAGCGCTGCATTGGAGGTGATTATTGCAACAAGAGCTGATTTTGTTCTTTTATTATTTTCATTGCCCTATTTCATATTTAAAGGAGAATCATGAGGTGAGTGATTTTCACTCAGCCTCATAATTTGAGCCGACCTGTGACAATGAAACTGTCATAGGTTGCCTCAGTAGATCGGGAAGTGAGCGAACACATACCGGCGCTCGCTCACTTCTCGATCCTGTGCCGGCAGAGAGCCGTGACTGTCACTCACGGCTCCCTGCAGGGATTTCCCCCCTCCCCTGTCCGATCCTCCAGCGCTGACAGGCAGAACTGACGAGGGAGGGGGCGGGTACAGCTGGCTCTACCTCTAGATAGGCAGAGCCAGCTGTCACTCACGCAGCTGGGTGGATCCAGACATAATTGTCGGGATCTGTTCCGGCTGCGGCGTCTCAGTATACCACGAGCTGTAGCCGGCTATATACTGAGCCTAGGGTGACGGGAGGACGCTAGTTTGTGTCCTCCTGTTACCCTTAGGAGAACTATGGGGAAAAGCTCTGACCCCGTAGTTCTCCTTTTAAAGCTGCAATTTGTCTGCAATTTGGCTTTTACCTCCAGTGTTGCGCTTGGCTTACCAAGCCGCTGACCTGGTGGCCCGGGAACAAAATGCCCTCTATGGTCTTTACATTACTGTAGTTGGGTTTGTCTTTTGCTATAATGCAATGAAATAATTTGCATCGCTGACCTTCCTCTACAGCAGTCCACCATGGGCAAGAGTCCTCCATGAACACCCCCAGCGATTTCCCTACTTGATTGCAGACAAATGGGAGGGTGTTGTTCTGCTGTCCTGGTGGCCCGGGGGCAAATGCCCTCTATGACCTTTATATTATTGTAGCTGGGCTTGTGTCAGAAAGCCAGAGCCAGAGTTCGAGTGTCGTCGTCTGCGCATGCGCCTGTTGAGGACCATAGAGCCGTAACAGGAGCGGCGTCTTTGCGTGGACGTGCGCACATACGTGTGCGCCGACGTGTCATTTGAACAACTGGGCTATAAAGGCTGTGTTCAGCTATCCTCCTATGCTGTCAGATCGTCAGCTTTCTGTGTTCTGTGTTCCTGTAAATTCTGTATCCTGATTACCCGTTACTGACCCGGCTTGGACTACCCTCTGTTGTTGCTTGCTCCCTGAAGACCCCGGCTTGTTTTTGACCTTGATTCTGCCTCACCCCTTGTACTACGTTGCTAGCTCATTGATGACCTCGGTCTGCTTGACGATCCTTCTGCCTTGTGTGTTCTGCTTCCAGCTTCCTCTGCTCATCTGATCTAGAGCCTTCTGGATCCTCTTCGGTGCATCCAAATCCTGCTTCCTGCCCGGATCTACGCACTTCATCTCATCTCGCAGACGCAACAGGCTAACCAGCCTCTGGCACCCTTGCCCCTCTGTGCCCCGGCGCCCCTGTAACCAATCCAGGTGCTCCGGGACCGGAGCTGTGAGAGAGGCCGCCCTCGTCAACTCAGACTCCCCTAAGGTACGTGACAGCTTGTCTTTTGCTACAAAGCAAGACAATGATTTGCATTGCTGACCCTCCTCTACAGTCCACCATGGGCAAGGATCCTCCATGAATGCCACCCCCCCTATTAAATATCACATCAGCGATTTTCCTACTTGATAGCAGACAAATGTGAAGGTGATGTTCTGCTGTCTGGTGGCCCGGGGGGCAAATGCCCTCTATGACTGTTATATTACTGTAG
>NW_017307511.1:384287-390018 GCF_000935625.1 Nanorana parkeri
TAGTCTAGGCTATAGAAGCAGGCCATCATGATTGAAGCTGGATCTAAATGACTGGACAAAGTGACTAACCCGGAATTGACATTATGGAATATATGTATCATTTTGTTTTCCCCACAGCGTGTTGGTGTTGTTATTTTTGACATTTTTGGGGGAAATTAGTAAGGTGGGATACTAATGTACCTCATACTTATTCCCCTGCGGGAGGAAGGCATGTCACTCTGTTCTCTTCTCCTATCAGCATGTTTCTTGCGTACCACGAGCACCCCATCATAACTGATCAGCTCCTTGTGTTGCTTATCCCTCTCCCAGCCTGAGCTCTGCCTTGCAAGAGTGGAATAGCGCTGCATTGGAGGTGATTATTGCAACAAGAGCTGATTTTGTTCTTTTATTATTTTCATTGCCCTATTTCATATTTAAAGGAGAATCATGAGGTGAGTGATTTTCACTCAGCCTCATAATTTGAGCCGACCTGTGACAATGAAACTGTCATAGGTTGCCTCAGTAGATCGGGAAGTGAGCGAACACATACCGGCGCTCGCTCACTTCTCGATCCTGTGCCGGCAGAGAGCCGTGACTGTCACTCACGGCTCCCTGCAGGGATTTCCCCCCTCCCCTGTCCGATCCTCCAGCGCTGACAGGCAGAACTGACGAGGGAGGGGGCGGGTACAGCTGGCTCTACCTCTAGATAGGCAGAGCCAGCTGTCACTCACGCAGCTGGGTGGATCCAGACATAATTGTCGGGATCTGTTCCGGCTGCGGCGTCTCAGTATACCACGAGCTGTAGCCGGCTATATACTGAGCCTAGGGTGACGGGAGGACGCTAGTTTGTGTCCTCCTGTTACCCTTAGGAGAACTATGGGGAAAAGCTCTGACCCCGTAGTTCTCCTTTTAAAGCTGCAATTTGTCTGCAATTTGGCTTTTACCTCCAGTGTTGCGCTTGGCTTACCAAGCCGCTGACCTGGTGGCCCGGGAACAAAATGCCCTCTATGGTCTTTACATTACTGTAGTTGGGTTTGTCTTTTGCTATAATGCAATGAAATAATTTGCATCGCTGACCTTCCTCTACAGCAGTCCACCATGGGCAAGAGTCCTCCATGAACACCCCCAGCGATTTCCCTACTTGATTGCAGACAAATGGGAGGGTGTTGTTCTGCTGTCCTGGTGGCCCGGGGGCAAATGCCCTCTATGACCTTTATATTATTGTAGCTGGGCTTGTGTCAGAAAGCCAGAGCCAGAGTTCGAGTGTCGTCGTCTGCGCATGCGCCTGTTGAGGACCATAGAGCCGTAACAGGAGCGGCGTCTTTGCGTGGACGTGCGCACATACGTGTGCGCCGACGTGTCATTTGAACAACTGGGCTATAAAGGCTGTGTTCAGCTATCCTCCTATGCTGTCAGATCGTCAGCTTTCTGTGTTCTGTGTTCCTGTAAATTCTGTATCCTGATTACCCGTTACTGACCCGGCTTGGACTACCCTCTGTTGTTGCTTGCTCCCTGAAGACCCCGGCTTGTTTTTGACCTTGATTCTGCCTCACCCCTTGTACTACGTTGCTAGCTCATTGATGACCTCGGTCTGCTTGACGATCCTTCTGCCTTGTGTGTTCTGCTTCCAGCTTCCTCTGCTCATCTGATCTAGAGCCTTCTGGATCCTCTTCGGTGCATCCAAATCCTGCTTCCTGCCCGGATCTACGCACTTCATCTCATCTCGCAGACGCAACAGGCTAACCAGCCTCTGGCACCCTTGCCCCTCTGTGCCCCGGCGCCCCTGTAACCAATCCAGGTGCTCCGGGACCGGAGCTGTGAGAGAGGCCGCCCTCGTCAACTCAGACTCCCCTAAGGTACGTGACAGCTTGTCTTTTGCTACAAAGCAAGACAATGATTTGCATTGCTGACCCTCCTCTACAGTCCACCATGGGCAAGGATCCTCCATGAATGCCACCCCCCCTATTAAATATCACATCAGCGATTTTCCTACTTGATAGCAGACAAATGTGAAGGTGATGTTCTGCTGTCTGGTGGCCCGGGGGGCAAATGCCCTCTATGACTGTTATATTACTGTAGATAGAGAAGTGTTTAATGTATGCGGCCGAGAACTTAACAGATTTACTCGTTTGGCATTTAAGCTGCTCCTTTCTTCTCCGGCAAGGAATAATTGATCAGCTCAGTAATTGCCTGAAGAAGTGAACAGTGAACAGTAATGAAAACACACACAACTGTCATTTGCCTTAACACTTTTTAAAGGTTTCTCGGACACAGAATAATCCCTACTGAAGTTGCAGCAAATGTCTCAATTACTCTGAATCCTGAGCGTCAGGAGAGCAGACAATGAAGACGGTGCGGGCAGCGGGCGGGGTGCGCGACCGGGATGGCGTGTTCTCCTTGTGCTGGGATATCAGGAGCAATTATAGAATACACGCTGGAGTCAAATAAATAATGATGGTGGGGAGCAGCATCCCAGGCTGAGAGGTGGCATTACCCCCCTCCCCCTTCCTTCCTGGGACAGCAATAGCAGTAAGCCTATAGTGGACCTACTACTACTGCTCTTAAAGGAACACTCCTGTTATTCATGAAGAATGGCCATTTATAACTAAAAAACTATAACCAGGATAATTATACATTTAAAACATCATAGGAAATGATTATATGCACATTTAATACATGCACTTTCCCCACGTTTTATCCCTTTAAGAACACAGCAACGCCTGTTGAGCTGCCAAAAACGTGCTCAGCTCTTTCCTATTGTGAGCTGACAACGTACAGACCTGACTATTGTCTTTTGCTAAATCTCTCCCACTATCTAGACCCGGCGCTACCGCAAGGCAAGTCAGGCGGCCGCCTGAGGGCGCTGCAGGGTGAGGGCGGAAAAAAACTTGTTAAAATGCCCCGATGTTTGCGCTATGTTTTTTTTTCTTCACTTACCTTCGGTGCGGGAGAGCAGCGGCGAGTCAGCGCTGGTCCGGTGGGAGGAGCTCCAGGTGGGGGTCCTAATTTAGCTGGCCGGCGACTGCCTGAGGTGCCGCGCGTGTCGAGATCCTCTGGCAGTTGCCGGCCAGCTAAATTAACCCTGATATTTATTTGGATTTATAACATACAATAAAATGGCACCAATGGGATATTCAACAGACCAAAAGGAAGCCAATGAGAGGGTGAAGCATAAAACAATTTTTTTTTATACCAGCAGCATAATTGTAGCACATTTATAAAATGTACAAATTGCTTGTTCTACTGTCTGTTTAAGTCCCAAATCCCACCCCATATGAAGCATTGGTTTCCTCACTGATTGGGTTGGGGTCGGGGGTTGACTTCTCTAGTCTCTTCTCATATAACCTGTATTGTTATATTGTGTTGTTCGGTCCCAAGTCCTCCATGGTTTTCTTAGTTCCTTCTCACCATAAGCTGTATGGTTATACTGCCTCATCAGGTTTCAAGCATACTCCATAGAAGCCTCGGTTGGGGGGCATAATAGGGTGGGATTGACTCCTCTTGTCTCTTCTCACATATCCTACATGGTCATACTGTCTTGTTGAGTCCCAAGCTCTACTCCTTATGAAGTCATGGTTTCCACAACGATTGGGTTGGGTTCAGGGGGTTGATTTCTTTAGTCTCTTCTCACATATCCTACATGGTTATACAGGCAGTCCCCGGGTTATGGACATCCGACTTACGGACAATCCTTATTTATGAATGGGGTCCACATTTCTCCTAAATGTACCGGCAGCCGCCGGTACATTTAGGAGAACTGTGGCTGCAGCGGCCTGCGTCCTTTCAAATCCCCACTGATCTCCGCGCCTGTGTTGGCGGAGGCAGCGGGGACACAGACCGCTGCATACCGCCGATGCCCCAAAAAAAATTAAATGAAAAAGACAATTTTTTTTTAAAGTAAAGAAAAGTTAAATAAATAAAATTTTTAAATCCAAACAAATTATAAAAAATTAAATAAAAAATAGAAAAAACTTTTTTGGTGTGTCATTTTAAATTAAAAAAAAATTTAAATTATATTATAATCTTCTGAACAACAGGAACAGACAGCAAAACAAATGTGACCCTTCCCTATGCTATCCAAAACTAAATTTTTTATTTTTTTTGGCTGGAGTTACACTTAAAATATGTACCTGTTCCGACTTACATACAAATCCAAACCTGCAGTCCCTATCTTGTATGTAACCCCCGGGACTGCCTGTACTGTCTTGTTGGGTCCCAAGCTCTACTCCTTATGAAGTCATGGTTTCCACAGCGATTGGGCTGGTGTCAGCGGGTTGGTTTCTTTAGTCTCTTCTCACATATCCCACATGGTCATACTGTCTTGTTGGGTCCCAAGTCCTACTCCACAGAAGCCATGATGTCCAAACCTTGCACTGATGATAACCAAAAAGCATGAAACAGTTATAATCTAATTTAGTTTGCAGATGGAAATTTTGATTCCGATAATGTCAGTGGACTAGTGTCTCTACTTTGCCATGTCGATGGTCATGAGACCCATGTTGTTACCCTTCATCTGCCCACTTCCCAGATAATTCCCATTTTGTGGGTCGGTTCTTCCCAGTCCCAGCCCCTTAATATGTAGAGGCTAGCCACCATGCCCACTTTATGGGTTAGTCCCGCCTAGGCTTTACCTCTAAATATGTAGGGGCAACTTCTTCATGCTCACCTTACGGGTTTGTCTCACCCATGCCTCTAAATATGTGGAGACTGCCCACTCATGGCCCCGATCCCTGCAATGAATGCCTTTTTATAAGTTAAGGTGCAAGTGCAGTTTCTCAAATAGAGTTCATGTGATCCAAGGACATGGCTCGGGACACAACATTGGTGGAACAGAGGGCCAAGATGGGGGGCTGTCCTGGCAAACTCCAGAGAGTTAAAAGGTTGTGCGCCCTCTATGAATCTCAAGGTTTAATATTTTGTTTCGACTGGAGTCTGCTGTGAATCTCGGCCTAATCCCTGATACATATCCCCAGTGTTGGCTGCTGTCCGACACAAGCGGGGAAGGAGTGACATTGCTATCTCCATCATGTCACAGTGCTCGGGTCTAGGGATTGGCTGCTAACCTCAGATATAGTCATACGGTAGGAGGACACATGTTTTCTCATGCTCAGATGCTCTGTATTTTTTGCCAGCTAAAGCAGTGAAAGGAGTGGAGAAGTTCTGGCAAGGTAAGTATTAGTGAGTGGGGTGCCCTTTTACACAGCCACTGTCCCTGAACATGCAAAGTGACAGGGTCTCTTTAAAACCAATTCCAAATGGTCATTTTCCTGCTTGTAGATTTTCTGGATGTCTGTTTACCCAACATTACAGGCAGCGACTCTGATAAGCGACTTGACATACCTGAACAGCAGGTGGTGCAGGGAGAAAATCCACATGTGCACTGTGCCAAACCATCTTTAATGGTTGCGGCATGCACCAAAACACCAAACGGTTGAAGCACACGACAGTACAGGGTTCGATAACTGTGCAAAATATGGGGCTAACAGCAATGAAGGAAGAAATGATCTGGTGTCAGTATGAGGAAGAGATGCCCCAAGTCAGAGGTGTCCCTGGAAGGAAAATATATTCCTGAGTCGGTGTCAGTGGTAGAAACATATGCTGCTGCATTGGTGGTGTCAGTCCAAGGAGAACTGTTTTGGCATTTCTATCAGTGGGATGAAGCAGGGAAAGTGGGAGGCTGAGGTGAGGGGCGTTTTGGGGTGTAATGGACTAAAGGGGTACTAAGGGAGGAGATGAAGGGCTCTAAGGGAGG